>NC_052170.1:19666588-19702516 GCF_902713615.1 Scyliorhinus canicula | reverse complement strand
TAGGTGCGCAGTGAGAGGAGAGTAGTATGGTGCGCAGTGTGAGGAGAGTAGTATGGTGCGCAGGTGAGCTGAGAGTAGTATGGTGCGCAGTGTGAGCTGAGTCATAGTAGTTGGTGCGCAGTGTGAGCTGAGAGTAGTATGGTGCGCAGTGTGAGCTGAGAGTAGTATGGTGTGCAGTGTGAGCTGACAGTAGTATGGTGCGCAGTGTGAGCTGAGAGTAGTATGGTGCGCAGTGTGAGCTGAGAGTAGTATGGTGCGCAGTGTGAGCTGAGAGTAGTATGGTGCGCAGTGTGAGCTGAGAGTAGTATGGTGCGCAGTGTGAGCTGAGAGTAGTATGGTGCGCAGTGTGAGCTGAGAGTAGTATGGTGCGCAGTGTGAGCTGAGAGTAGTATGGTGCGCAGTGTGAGCTGAGAGTAGTATGGTGCGCAGTGTGAGCTGAGTCAGTAGTATGGTGCGCAGTGTGAGCTGAGGCAGTAGTATGGTGCGCAGTGTGAGCTGAGTCAGTAGTATGGTGCGCAGTGTGAGCTGACAGTAGTATGGTGTGCAGTGTGAGCTGAGAGTAGTATGGTGCGCAGTGTGAGCTGAGAGTAGTATGGTGCGCAGTGTGAGCTGAGAGTAGTATGGTGCGCAGTGTGAGCTGAGTCAGTAGTATGGTGCGCAGTGTGAGCTGAGAGTAGTATGGTGCGCAGTGTGAGCTGAGAGTAGTATGGTGCGCAGTGTGAGCTGAGAGTAGTATGGTGCGCAGTGTGAGCTGAGAGTAGTATGGTGCGCAGTGTGAGCTGAGAGTAGTATGGTGCGCAGTGTGAGCTGAGAGTAGTATGGTGTGCAGTGTGAGCTGAGAGTAGTATGGTGCGCAGTGTGAGCTGAGAGTAGTATGGTGCGCAGTGTGAGCTGAGAGTAGTATGGTGCGCAGTGTGAGCTGAGAGTAGTATGGTGCGCAGTGTGAGCTGAGAGTAGTATGGTGCGCAGTGTGAGCTGAGAGTAGTATGGTGCGCAGTGTGAGCTGAGAGTAGTATGGTGCGCAGTGTGAGCTGAGAGTAGTATGGTGCGCAGTGTGAGCTGAGTGTAGTATGGTGCGCAGTGTGAGCTGAGAGTAGTATGGTGCGCAGTGTGAGCTGAGAGTAGTATGGTGCGCAGTGTGAGCTGAGTGTAGTATGGTGCGCAGTGTGAGCTGAGAGTAGTATGGTGCGCAGTGTGAGCTGAGAGTAGTATGGTGCGCAGTGTGAGCTGAGAGTAGTATGGTGCGCAGTGTGAGCTGAGAGTAGTATGGTGCGCAGTGTGAGCTGAGAGTAGTATGGTGCGCAGTGTGAGCTGAGAGTAGTATGGTGTGCAGTGTGAGCTGAGAGTAGTATGGTGCGCAGTGTGAGCTGAGAGTAGTATGGTGCGCAGTGTGAGCTGAGTGAGTAGTATGGTGCGCAGTGTGAGCTGAGAGTAGTATGGTGCGCAGTGTGAGCAGAGAGTAGTATGGTGCGCAGTGTGAGCAGAGAGTAGTATGGTGCGCAGTGTGAGCTGAGAGTAGTATGGTGCGCAGTGTGAGCAGAGAGTAGTATGGTGCGCAGTGTGAGCTGAGAGTAGTATGGTGCGCAGTGTGAGCTGAGAGTAGTATGGTGTGCAGTGTGAGCTGAGTGTAGTACGGTGCGCAGTGTGAGCTGAGTCAGTAGTATGGTGCGCAGTGTGAGCTGAGAGTAGTATGGTGCGCAGTGTGAGCTGAGAGTAGTATGGTGCGCAGTGTGAGCTGAGAGTAGTATGGTGCGCAGTGTGAGCTGAGAGTAGTATGGTGCGCAGTGTGAGCTGAGAGTAGTATGGTGCGCAGTGTGAGCTGAGAGTAGTATGGTGCGCAGTGTGAGCTGAGAGTAGTATGGTGCGCAGTGTGAGCTGAGAGTAGTATGGTGCGCAGTGTAAGCTGAGTGTAGTATGGTGCGCAGTGTAAGCTGAGAGTAGTATGGTGTGCAGTGTGAGCTGAGAGTAGTATGGTGCGCAGTGTGAGCTGAGAGTAGTATGGTGCGCAGTGTGAGCTGAGTGAGTAGTATGGTGCGCAGTGTGAGCTGAGAGTAGTATGGTGCGCAGTGTGAGCTGAGAGTAGTATGGTGCGCAGTGTGAGCTGAGAGTAGTATGGTGCGCAGTGTGAGCTGAGAGTAGTATGGTGCTCAGTGTGAGCTGAGAGTAGTATGGTGTGCAGTGTGAGCTGAGAGTAGTACGGTGCGCAGTGTGAGCTGAGTCAGTAGTATGGTGCGCAGTGTGAGCTGAGAGTAGTATGGTGCGCAGTGTGAGCTGAGAGTAGTATGGTGCGCAGTGTGAGCTGAGAGTAGTATGGTGCGCAGTGTGAGCTGAGTCAGTAGTATGGTGCGCAGTGTGAGCTGAGAGTAGTATGGTGCGCAGTGTGAGCTGAGTCAGTAGTATGGTGCGCAGTGTGAGCTGAGTCAGTAGTATGGTGAGCAGTGTGAGCTGAGAGTAGTATGGTGCGCAGTGTGAGCTGAGAGTAGTATGGTGCGCAGTGTGAGCTGAGAGTAGTACGGTGCGCAGTGTGAGCTGAGTCAGTAGTATGGTGCGCAGTGTGAGCTGAGAGTAGTATGGTGCGCAGTGTGAGCTGAGAGTAGTATGGTGCGCAGTGTGAGCTGAGAGTAGTATGGTGCGCAGTGTGAGCTGAGTCAGTAGTATGGTGCGCAGTGTGAGCTGAGAGTAGTATGGTGCGCAGTGTGAGCTGAGTCAGTAGTATGGTGCGCAGTGTGAGCTGAGTCAGTAGTATGGTGAGCAGTGTGAGCTGAGAGTAGTATGGTGCGCAGTGTGAGCTGAGAGTAGTATGGTGCGCAGTGTGAGCTGAGAGTAGTATGGTGCGCAGTGTGAGCTGAGAGTAGTATGGTGCGCAGTGTGAGCTGAGAGTACTATGGTGCGCAGTGTGAGCTGAGAGTAGTATGGTGCGCAGTGTGAGCTGAGAGTAGTACGGTGCGCAGTGTGAGCTGAGTCAGTAGTATGGTGCGCAGTGTGAGCTGAGAGTAGTATGGTGCTCAGTGTGAGCTGAGAGTAGTATGGTGTGCAGTGTGAGCTGAGAGTAGTACGGTGCGCAGTGTGAGCTGAGTCAGTAGTATGGTGCGCAGTGTGAGCTGAGAGTAGTATGGTGCGCAGTGTGAGCTGAGAGTAGTATGGTGTGCAGTGTGAGCTGAGAGTAGTACGGTGCGCAGTGTGAGCTGAGAGTAGTATGGTGCGCAGTGTGAGCTGAGAGTAGTATGGTGCGCAGTGTGAGCTGAGAGTAGTATGGTGCGCAGTGTGAGCTGAGTCAGTAGTATGGTGCGCAGTGTGAGCTGAGAGTAGTATGGTGCGCAGTGTGAGCTGAGAGTAGTATGGTGCTCAGTGTGAGCTGAGAGTAGTATGGTGCGCAGTGTGAGCTGAGAGTAGTATGGTGCGCAGTGTGAGCTGAGAGTAGTATGGTGCGCTGTGTGAGCTGAGTCAGTAGTATGGTGCGCAGTGTGAGCTGAGAGTAGTATGGTGTGCAGTGTGAGCTGAGAGTAGTATGGTGCGCAGTGTGAGCTGAGAGTAGTATGGTGCGCAGTGTGAGCTGAGTCAGTAGTATGGTGCGCAGTGTGAGCTGAGAGTAGTATGGTGCGCAGTGTGAGCTGAGTCAGTAGTATGGTGCGCAGTGTGAGCTGAGTCAGTAGTATGGTGAGCAGTGTGAGCTGAGAGTAGTATGGTGCGCAGTGTGAGCTGAGAGTAGTATGGTGCGCAGTGTGAGCTGAGAGTAGTACGGTGCGCAGTGTGAGCTGAGTCAGTAGTATGGTGCGCAGTGTGAGCTGAGAGTAGTATGGTGCGCAGTGTGAGCTGAGAGTAGTATGGTGCGCAGTGTGAGCTGAGAGTAGTATGGTGCGCAGTGTGAGCTGAGTCAGTAGTATGGTGCGCAGTGTGAGCTGAGAGTAGTATGGTGCGCAGTGTGAGCTGAGTCAGTAGTATGGTGCGCAGTGTGAGCTGAGTCAGTAGTATGGTGAGCAGTGTGAGCTGAGAGTAGTATGGTGCGCAGTGTGAGCTGAGAGTAGTATGGTGCGCAGTGTGAGCTGAGAGTAGTATGGTGCGCAGTGTGAGCTGAGAGTAGTATGGTGCGCAGTGTGAGCTGAGAGTAGTATGGTGCGCAGTGTGAGCTGAGAGTAGTATGGTGCGCAGTGTAAGCTGAGAGTAGTATGGTGCGCAGTGTAAGCTGAGAGTAGTATGGTGCGCAGTGTGAGCTGAGAGTAGTATGGTGCGCAGTGTGAGCTGAGTCAGTAGTATGGTGTGCAGTGTGAGCTGAGAGTAGTATGGTGCGCAGTGTGAGCTGAGAGTAGTATGGTGCGCAGTGTGAGCTGAGTGTAGTATGGTGCGCAGTGTGAGCTGAGAGTAGTATGGTGCGCAGTGTGAGCTGAGTCAGTAGTATGGTGCGCAGTGTGAGCTGAGAGTAGTATGGTGCGCAGTGTGAGCTGAGAGTAGTATGGTGCGCAGTGTGAGCTGAGAGTAGTATGGTGCGCAGTGTGAGCTGAGAGTAGTATGGTGCGCAGTGTGAGCTGAGAGTAGTATGGTGCGCAGTGTGAGCTGAGAGTAGTATGGTGCGCAGTGTGAGCTGAGAGTAGTATGGTGCGCAGTGTGAGCTGAGAGTAGTATGGTGCGCAGTGTGAGCTGAGAGTAGTATGGTGCGCAGTGTGAGCTGAGAGTAGTATGGTGCGCAGTGTGAGCTGAGTCAGTAGTATGGTGCGCAGTGTGAGCTGAGAGTAGTATGGTGCGCAGTGTGAGCTGAGAGTAGTATGGTGCGCAGTGTGAGCTGAGTGTAGTATGGTGCGCAGTGTGAGCTGAGAGTAGTACGGTGCGCAGTGTGAGCTGAGAGTAGTACGGTGCGCAGTGTGAGCTGAGAGTAGTATGGTGCGCAGTGTGAGCTGAGAGTAGTATGGTGCGCAGTGTGAGCTGAGAGTAGTATGGTGCGCAGTGTGAGCTGAGAGTAGTATGGTGCGCAGTGTGAGCTGAGAGTAGTATGGTGCGCAGTGTAAGCTGAGAGTAGTATGGTGCGCAGTGTGAGCTGAGTCAGTAGTATGGTGCGCAGTGTGAGCTGAGAGTAGTATGGCGCGCAGTGTGAGCTGAGTCAGTAGTATGGTGTGCAGTGTGAGCTGAGTCAGTAGTATGGTGTGCAGTGTGAGCTGAGAGTAGTATGGTGCGCAGTGTGAGCTGAGAGCAGTATGGTGCGCAGTGTGAGCTGAGAGTAGTATGGTGCGCAGTGTGAGCTGAGAGTAGTATGGTGCGCTGTGTGAGCTGAGAGTAGTATGGTGTGCAGTGTGAGCTGAGAGTAGTATGGTGCGCAGTGTGAGCTGAGAGTAGTATGGTGCGCAGTGTGAGCTGAGTCAGTAGTATGGTGCGCAGTGTGAGCTGAGAGTAGTATGGTGCGCAGTGTGAGCTGAGAGTAGTATGGTGCGCAGTGTGAGCTGAGAGTAGTATGGTGCGCAGTGTGAGCTGAGAGTAGTATGGTGTGCAGTGTGAGCTGAGAGTAGTATGGTGCGCAGTGTGAGCTGAGTCAGTAGTATGGTGCGCAGTGTGAGCTGAGTCAGTAGTATGGTGCGCAGTGTGAGCTGAGAGTAGTATGGTGCGCAGTGTGAGCTGAGAGTAGTATGGTGCGCAGTGTGAGCTGAGAGTAGTATGGTGCGCAGTGTGAGCTGAGTCAGTAGTATGGTGCGCAGTGTGAGCTGAGAGTAGTATGGTGCGCAGTGTGAGCTGAGAGTAGTATGGTGCGCAGTGTGAGCTGAGAGTAGTATGGTGCGCAGTGTGAGCTGAGAGTAGTATGGTGCGCAGTGTGAGCTGAGTGTAGTATGGTGCGCAGTGTGAGCTGAGAGTAGTATGGTGTGCAGTGTGAGCTGAGAGTAGTATGGTGCGCAGTGTGAGCTGAGAGTAGTATGGTGCGCAGTGTGAGCTGAGTCAGTAGTATGGTGCGCAGTGTGAGCTGAGAGTAGTATGGTGCGCAGTGTGAGCTGAGTCAGTAGTATGGTGCGCAGTGTGAGCTGAGAGTAGTATGGTGCGCAGTGTGAGCTGAGAGTAGTATGGTGCGCAGTGTGAGCTGAGAGTAGTATGGTGCGCAGTGTGAGCTGAGAGTAGTATGGTGCGCAGTGTGAGCTGAGAGTAGTATGGTGCGCAGTGTGAGCTGAGTCAGTAGTATGGTGCGCAGTGTAAGCTGAGAGTAGTATGGTGCGCAGTGTGAGCTGAGAGTAGTATGGTGCGCAGTGTGAGCTGAGAGTAGTATGGTGCGCAGTGTGAGCTGAGAGTAGTATGGTGCGCAGTGTGAGCTGAGAGTAGTATGGTGCGCAGTGAGAGCTGAGAGTAGTATGGTGAGCAGTGTGAGCTGAGAGTAGTATGGTGTGCAGTGTGAGCTGAGTCAGTAGTATGGTGCGCAGTGTGAGCTGAGAGTAGTATGGTGCGCAGTGTGAGCTGAGAGTAGTATGGTGCGCAGTGTGAGCTGAGTCAGTAGTATGGTGCGCAGTGTGAGCTGAGTCAGTAGAATGGTGCGCAGTGTGAGCTGAGAGTAGTATGGTGCGCAGTGTGAGCTGAGAGTAGTATGGTGCGCAGTGTGAGCTGAGAGTAGTATGGTGCGCAGTGTGAGCTGAGAGTAGTATGGTGTGCAGTGTGAGCTGAGTCAGTAGTATGGTGCGCAGTGTGAGCTGAGAGTAGTATGGTGTGCAGTGTGAGCTGAGAGTAGTATGGTGCGCAGTGTGAGCTGAGAGTAGTATGGTGTGCAGTGTGAGCTGAGAGTAGTATGGTGCGCAGTGTGAGCTGAGAGTAGTATGGTGCGCAGTGTGAGCTGAGAGTAGTATGGTGCGCAGTGTGAGCTGAGTCAGTAGTATGGTGCGCAGTGTGAGCTGAGTCAGTAGTATGGTGCGCAGTGTGAGCTGAGAGTAGTATGGTGCGCAGTGTGAGCTGAGAGTAGTACGGTGAGCAGTGTGAGCTGAGAGTAGTACGGTGCGCAGTGTGAGCTGAGAGTAGTATGGTGCGCAGTGTGAGCTGAGAGTAGTATGGTGCGCAGTGTGAGCTGAGAGTAGTATGGTGCGCAGTGTAAGCTGAGAGTAGTATGGTGCGCAGTGTGAGCTGAGAGTAGTATGGTGCGCAGTGTGAGCTGAGAGTAGTATGGTGCGCAGTGTGAACTGAGAGTAGTATGGTGCGCAGTGTGAGCTGAGTCAGTAGTATGGTGCGCAGTGTGAGCTGAGTCAGTAGTATGGTGCGCAGTGTGAGCTGAGTCAGTAGTATGGTGCGCAGTGTGAGCTGAGAGTAGTATGGTGCGCAGTGTGAGCTGAGTCAGTAGTATGGTGTGCAGTGTGAGCTGAGAGTAGTATGGTGTGCAGTGTGAGCTGAGAGTAGTATGGTGCGCAGTGTGAGCTGAGTCAGTAGTATGGTGCGCAGTGTGAGCTGAGTCAGTAGTATGGTGTGCAGTGTGAGCTGAGAGTAGTATGGTGCGCAGTGTGAGCTGAGAGTAGTATGGTGCGCAGTGTGAGCTGAGAGTAGTATGGTGCGCAGTGTGAGCTGAGTCAGTAGTATGGTGCGCAGTGTGAGCTGAGTCAGTAGTATGGTGCGCAGTGTGAGCTGAGAGTAGTATGGTGCGCAGTGTGAGCTGAGAGTAGTATGGTGCGCAGTGTGAGCTGAGAGTAGTATGGTGCGCAGTGTGAGCTGAGTCAGTAGTATGGTGCGCAGTGTGAGCTGAGAGTAGTATGGTGCGCAGTGTGAGCTGAGTCAGTAGTATGGTGCGCAGTGTGAGCTGAGAGTAGTATGGTGCGCAGTGTGAGCTGAGTCAGTAGTATGGTGCGCAGTGTGAGCTGAGAGTAGTATGGTGCGCAGTGTGAGCTGAGAGTAGTATGGTGCGCAGTGTGAGCTGAGAGTAGTATGGTGCGCAGTGTGAGCTGAGAGTAGTATGGTGCGCAGTGTGAGCTGAGAGTAGTATGGTGCGCAGTGTGAGCTGAGAGTAGTATGGTGCGCAGTGTGAGCTGAGAGTAGTACGGTGCGCAGTGTGAGCTGAGTCAGTAGTAATTTGCGCAGTGTGAGCTGAGAGTAGTATGGTGCGCAGTGTGAGCTGAGAGTAGTATGGTGCGCAGTGTGAGCTGAGAGTAGTATGGTGCGCAGTGTGAGCTGAGAGTAGTATGGTGCGCAGTGTGAGCTGAGAGTAGTATGGTGTGCAGTGTGAGCTGAGAGTAGTATGGTGCGCAGTGTGAGCTGAGAGTAGTATGGTGCGCAGTGTGAGCTGAGTCAGTAGTATGGTGCGCAGTGTGAGCTGAGAGTAGTATGGTGCGTAGTGTGAGCTGAGAGTAGTATGGTGCGCAGTGTGAGCTGAGTCAGTAGTATGGTGTGCAGTGTGAGCTGAGAGTAGTATGGTGCGCAGTGTGAGCTGAGAGTAGTATGGTGCGCAGTGTGAGCTGAGAGTAGTATGGTGCGCAGTGTGAGCTGAGAGTAGTACGGTGCGCAGTGTGAGCTGAGAGTAGTATGGTGCGCAGTGTGAGCTGAGTGTAGTATGGTGCGCAGTGTGAGCTGAGAGTAGTATGGTGCGCAGTGTGAGCTGAGTCAGTAGTATGGTGCACAGTGTGAGCTGAGAGTAGTATGGTGCGCAGTGTGAGCTGAGTCAGTAGTATGGTGCGCAGTGTGAGCTGAGAGTAGTATGGTGCGCAGTGTGAGCTGAGTCAGTAGTATGGTGCGCAGTGTGAGCTGAGAGTAGTATGGTGTGCAGTGTGAGCTGAGAGTAGTATGGTGCGCAGTGTGAGCTGAGAGTAGTATGGTGTGCAGTGTGAGCTGAGAGTAGTATGGTGCGCAGTGTGAGCTGAGTCAGTAGTATGGTGCGCAGTGTGAGCTGAGAGTAGTATGGTGTGCAGTGTGAGCTGAGAGTAGTATGGTGCGCAGTGTGAGCTGAGAGTAGTATGGTGCTCAGTGTGAGCTGAGAGTAGTATGGTGTGCAGTGTGAGCTGAGAGTAGTATGGTGTGCAGTGTGAGCTGAGAGTAGTATGGTGCGCAGTGTGAGCTGAGAGTAGTATGGTGCGCAGTGTGAGCTGAGAGTAGTATGGTGCACAGTGTGAGCTGAGAGTAGTATGGTGCGCAGTGTGAGCTGAGAGTAGTATGGTGCGCAGAGTGAGCTGAGTCAGTAGTATGGTGTGCAGTGTGAGCTGAGAGTAGTATGGTGCGCAGTGTGAGCTGAGAGTAGTATGGTGCGCAGTGTGAGCTGAGAGTAGTATGGTGCGCAGTGTGAGCTGAGAGTAGTATGGTGCGCAGTGTGAGCTGAGTCAGTAGTATGGTGCGCAGTGTGAGCTGAGAGTAGTATGGTGCGCAGTGTGAGCTGAGAGTAGTATGGTGCGCAGTGTGAGCTGAGAGTAGTATGGTGCGCAGTGTGAGCTGAGTCAGTAGTATGGTGCGCAGTGTGAGCTGAGTCAGTAGTATGGTGCGCAGTGTGAGCTGAGAGTAGTATGGTGCGCAGTGTGAGCTGAGAGTAGTATGGTGCGCAGTGTGAGCTGAGAGTAGTATGGTGCGCAGTGTGAGCTGAGAGTAGTATGGTGTGCAGTGTGAGCTGAGAGTAGTATGGTGTGCAGTGTGAGCTGAGAGTAGTATGGTGCGCAGTGTGAGCTGAGAGTAGTATGGTGCGCAGTGTGAGCTGAGAGTAGTATGGTGCGCAGTGTGAGCTGAGAGTAGTATGGTGCGCAGTGTGAGCTGAGAGTAGTATGGTGCGCAGTGTGAGCTGAGAGTAGTATGGTGCGCAGTGTGAGCTGAGAGTAGTATGGTGCGCAGTGTGAGCTGAGAGTAGTATGGTGCGCAGTGTGAGCTGAGAGTAGTATGGTGCGCAGTGTGAGCTGAGAGTAGTATGGTGCGCAGTGTGAGCTGAGAGTAGTATGGTGTGCAGTGTGAGCTGAGAGTAGTATGGTGCGCAGTGTGAGCTGAGAGTAGTATGGTGTGCAGTGTGAGCTGAGAGTAGTATGGTGCGCAGTGTGAGCTGAGAGTAGTAAGGTGCTCAGTGTGAGCTGAGAGTAGTATGGTGAGCAGTGTGAGCTGAGAGTAGTATGGTGCGCAGTGTAAGCTGAGAGTAGTATGGTGCGCAGTGTAAGCTGAGAGTAGTATGGTGCGCAGTGTGAGCTGAGAGTAGTATGGTGCGCAGTGTGAGCTGAGAGTAGTATGGTGCGCAGTGTGAGCTGAGAGTAGTATGGTGCGCAGTGTGAGCTGAGAGTAGTATGGTGCGCAGTGTGAGCTGAGAGTAGTATGGTGCGCAGTGTGAGCTGAGAGTAGTATGGTGCGCAGTGTGAGCTGAGAGTAGTATGGTGCGCAGTGTGAGCTGAGAGTAGTATGGTGCGCAGTGTGAGCTGAGAGTAGTATGGTGCGCAGTGTGAGCTGAGTGTAGTATGGTGCGCAGTGTGAGCTGAGTCAGTAGTATGGTGCGCAGTGTGAGCTGAGTCAGTAGTATGGTGCGCAGTGTGAGCTGAGAGTAGTATGGTGCGCAGTGTGAGCTGAGAGTAGTATGGTGCGCAGTGTGAGCTGAGAGTAGTATGGTGCGCAGTGTGAGCTGAGAGTAGTATGGTGCGCAGTGTGAGCTGAGAGTAGTATGGTGAGCAGTGTGAGCTGAGAGTAGTATGGTGCGCAGTGTGAGCTGAGTCAGTAGTATGGTGCGCAGTGTGAGCTGAGAGTAGTATGGTGCGCAGTGTGAGCTGAGAGTAGTATGGTGTGCAGTGTTAGCTGAGAGTAGTATGGTGTGCAGTGTGAGCTGAGAGTAGTATGGTGCGCAGTGTGAGCTGAGAGTAGTATGGTGCGCAGTGTGAGCTGAGAGTAGTATGGTGCGCAGTGTGAGCTGAGAGTAGTATGGTGCGCAGTGTGAGCTGAGAGTAGTATGGTGCGCAGTGTGAGCTGAGAGTAGTATGGTGCGCAGTGTGAGCTGAGAGTAGTATGGTGCGCAGTGTGAGCTGAGAGTAGTATGGTGCGCAGTGTGAGCTGAGAGTAGTATGGTGCGCAGTGTGAGCTGAGTCAGTAGTATGGTGCGCAGTGTGAGCTGAGAGTAGTATGGTGCGCAGTGTGAGCTGAGAGTAGTATGGTGCGCAGTGTGAGCTGAGAGTAGTATGGTGCTCAGTGTGAGCTGAGAGTAGTATGGTGCGCAGTGTGAGCTGAGTGTAGTATGGTGTGCAGTGTGAGCTGAGAGTAGTATGGTGCGCAGTGTGAGCTGAGAGTAGTATGGTGCGCAGTGTGAGCTGAGTCAGTAGTATGGTGCGCAGTGTGAGCTGAGAGTAGTATGGTGCGCAGTGTGAGCTGAGTCAGTAGTACAGTGTGAGCTGAGAGTAGTATGGTGCGCAGTGTGAGCTGAGTCAGTAGTATGGTGCGCAGTGTAAACTGAGTCAGTAGTATGGTGCGCAGTGTGAGCTGAGAGTAGTATGGTGCGCAGTGTAAGCTGAGAGTAGTATGGTGCGCAGTGTAAGCTGAGAGTAGTATGGTGTGCAGTGTGAGCTGAGAGTAGTATGGTGCGCAGTGTGAGCTGAGAGTAGTATGGTGCGCAGTGTGAGCTGAGTCAGTAGTATGGTGCGCAGTGTGAGCTGAGAGTAGTATGGTGCGCAGTGTGAGCTGAGTCAGTAGTATGGTGCGCAGTGTGAGCTGAGAGTAGTATGGTGCGCAGTGTGAGCTGAGAGTAGTATGGTGCGCAGTGTGAGCTGAGAGTAGTATGGTGCGCAGTGTGAGCTGAGAGTAGTATGGTGCGCAGTGTGAGCTGAGTCAGTAGTATGGTGCGCAGTGTGAGCTGAGAGTAGTATGGTGCGCAGTGTGAGCTGAGAGTAGTATGGTGCGCAGTGTGAGCTGAGTCAGTAGTATGGTGCGCAGTGTGAGCTGAGAGTAGTATGGTGAGCAGTGTGAGCTGAGAGTAGTATGGTGCGCAGTGTGAGCTGAGAGTAGTATGGTGCGCAGTGTGAGCTGAGAGTAGTATGGTGCGCAGTGTGAGCTGAGAGTAGTATGGTGTGCAGTGTGAGCTGAGAGTAGTATGGTGCGCAGTGTGAGCTGAGAGTAGTATGGTGGGCAGTGTGAGCTGAGAGTAGTATGGTGCGCAGTGTGAGCTGAGTGTAGTATGGTGCGCAGTGTGAGCTGAGAGTAGTATGGTGCGCAGTGTGAGCTGAGTGTAGTATGGTGCGCAGTGTGAGCTGAGAGTAGTATGGTGCGCAGTGTGAGCTGAGAGTAGTATGGTGCGCAGTGTGAGCTGAGAGTAGTATGGTGTGCAGTGTGAGCTGAGAGTAGTATGGTGCGCAGTGTGAGCTGAGAGTAGTATGGTGTGCAGTGTGAGCTGAGAGTAGTATGGTGCGCAGTGTGAGCTGAGAGTAGTATGGTGCGCAGTGTGAGCTGAGAGTAGTATGGTGCGCAGTGTGAGCTGAGAGTAGTATGGTGCGCAGTGTGAGCTGAGAGTAGTATGGTGCGCAGTGTGAGCTGAGAGTAGTATGGTGCGCAGTGTGAGCTGAGTGTAGTATGGTGCGCAGTGTGAGCTGAGTCAGTAGTATGGTGCGCAGTGTGAGCTGAGAGTAGTATGGTGCACAGTGTGAGCTGAGAGTAGTATGGTGCGCAGTGTGAGCTGAGAGTAGTATGGTGTGCAGTGTGAGCTGAGAGTAGTATGGTGCGCAGTGTGAGCTGAGCGTAGTATGGTGCGCAGTGTGAGCTGAGCGTAGTATGGTGCGCAGTGTGAGCTGCCTTTCAACACAAGAGATGGCCGCCATCTTTGCACCTTCCCTTATCGCTAATATTGTAGCTGTACCAGATTTATTCTGTCTAATTTAGAGTACCCAATTAATTTTTTCCCAATTAAGGGACAATTTAGCATGGCCAATCCACCTACCCTGAACATCTTTTGGGTTGTGAGGATGAAACCCACGCAGACACGGGGAGAATGTGCAAACTCCACACGGACAGTGACCCAGAGCCGGGATCGAACCTGGGACCTCGGCGCCGTGAGGCAGCAGGGCTAACCCACAGCGCCACCGTGCCGCCCCTCCCTCATATTTATCCTGCTTTTCTCCTTAAATACGCCTATTTATGGCCTCTCGTTTTGGAAACATTTTCACTGCCTCAAAACCTTTCATATCCTCAGAGACCAGACCAGCTCTCGGTCTTATCTTGCTCCAGTTTTCCAGGTAGCCTTTCAGCTCTGCTCTCACCTTTATAAATGTAGTTTCTATTGCGCCTTCTCCAGCGCCTCTACATCCTTTTTTGCAATATGGAGACCAAAGTTGTGCACAGTACTCCCGAGGTTCTACGCCAAAGTTAACATAAGCAGCAGTAACTGTGTCTCACACGTTGTGTCAGCTTACCTTCCATCGACTGCATCGATGACTTTACACGCTATCTCCTGCTCGTATAGAGAGCGGAGCATTCGCGTTCTCCTATCTGGGCGACGCTTCAAGTTAATCAGGAAAATCTGGAAGACAATTGGCAGGAGACGTTTCGAATTGAATAATCAGGTGGTAAGCTTCCAATCAGACAGATATGCTCACCGTCAATCATTCCAGTCTGCCCAGAAGAAAGTGGATGCTTGGTCAACAAGGCAGTGATCCAGAAACGGGAGGCCCTTCAATTAGAGGTGGCCCCTGAAGCCTCGACAACCGACGAGTGCAAAGGCTGCAATGTTGTGAGAACCCGCCTCTGGGTTCCCCCGTCTTCTCAACTTGGGACACACACATGGCCGAGACCGGGGGGGGGGGGTGTCAAAACCCTGAGACCTCTAGCTGCACACCCGCAATAAAAGGGCTGCAGGCAGCTCAGGGGAATCAGTACCTTCTCAGGGCAAAGGGACGGCCCACAAACGCCAGCTCTGCTGACAACGTTCACGCGCCCCAAGAGCAACATCGAATAAGGTCTTACCTCGTCGAAGCCCATCTTATCCGGGTACTTTGGTGTCACAGAGAGGTACTTGGATGGCTCCAAGGGGGGATGGTTCACTGAAATATAAACACGGGCGTCACAACATGGAGCATTCATAGAATCCCTACAGTGCAGGAGGAGGCCATTAGGCCCATCGAGGATGCACTAGCCCTCTGAAAGAGCACCCTAACCGAGGTCCAGTCTCCTGCCCTATCCCCGTTAATACCAGCTAATCTGTACGTCCCTGGTCACTAAGGGGCAATTGATCGTGGCCAATCCACCTAACCTGCACATCTTTGGACTGTGGGAGGAAACCGTAGCACCCGGAGGAAACCCACGCAGACACAAGAGGATGTACAGACTCCGCACAGTCACCAGAGGCCAGGATCAAACCTGGGTCCCTGGCACTGTGAGGTAGCAGTGTTCACCACCGTGTCACCCAGTTACCACAGGATATCTCACCGACGCGGAGTGAGCACAAGCACTGCTGCCTCACGGCGCCGAGGTCCCGGGTTCGATCCCGGGTCCGGGTCACTGTCCGCGTGGAGTTTGCACATTCTCCCCGTGTCTTAGACATAGAATTTACAGTGCAGAAGGAGGCCATTCGGCCCATCGAGTCTGCACCGGCTCCTGGAAAGCGCACCCTACCCAAGGTTAACACCTCCACCCTATCCCCATAACCCAGTAACCCCACCCAACACTAAGGGCAATTTTGGACACTAAGGGCAATTTATCATGGCCAATCCACCTAACCTGCACATCTTTGGACTGTGGGAGGAAACCGGAGCACCCGGAGGAAACCCACGCAGACACGGGGAGGACGTGCAGACTCCGCACAGACAGTGACCCAGCCGGGAATCGAACCTGGGACCCTGGAGCTGTGAAGCGATTGTGCTAGCCACAATGCTACCATGCTGCCCTAGGTTTCGCCCCCCCCCACAACCCAAAAGACGTGCAGGGTAGGTGGATTGGCCACGCTGAATTGCCCCTTAATTGGGAAAAAATAAATCGGGTAACTCTAAATTAAAAAAAAAAGAAATCTGGAATTGTAAAGCGGGTCTCAGTAATGGCGAACATGGCAACGATCATCGATTGTGAGAGCCCACCCGGTTCGCTAACGGGAAGGAAATCTGCCGCCATTACCCGTGTCTGGCCTACAAGTGACTCCGGACCCGCGGCAACTTGGCTGACTCCAGAGATGGCTCAGTTCCAGGGCAATTAGGAATGGGCAACAAATGTCAGCGGTCCACATTCCGGGAGGGAAGAAAGAAAGGTGGACACAGCCGCAACATGAACATAGAACAGTACAGCACAGAACAGGCCCTTCGGCCCTCGATGTTGTGCCGAGCAATGATCACTCTACTCAAACCCACGTATCCACCCTATACCCGTAACCCAACAACCCCCCCCCCCCCCTAACCTTACTTTTTAGGACACTACGGGCAATTTATCATGGCCAATCCACCTAACCCGCACATCTTTGGACTGTGGGAGGAAACAGGAGCACCCGGAGGAAACCCACGCACACACGGGGAGGACGTGCAGACTCCGCACAGACAGTGACCCAGCCGGGAATCGAACCTGGGACCCTGGCGCTGTGAAGCATTGATGCTAACCACCATGCTACCGTGCTGCCCGATTTGACCTGGAGCTGAGAATGAACAAATCAGGCAGTGTGGCCACGGACATCGAGTCAGAACCATCACCCCGTGATGCTGCAGATAATTCCACTTTGTGTCACTTACCCATAACCTCCAGGTGCATATGAATGAAGCTATCCACTTCATCCTGCATGGTGCTGGTTGATTTCAGTGGCACCTGCAGGAACCCATAGTGTTCTTTGTTACAGATATACATCTGGACCCCTGAAATAGAAGCAAACCATTTGCATTATTGCAGCTCCATTCTCCCCTGCAAGGGACATTCATAGAATCCCTACAGTGCAGAAGGAGGCCATTTGGCCCATCGAGTCTGCACCGACCCTCCGAAAGGGTCCAATCCCCCGCCCTATCCCTCTTACCCCGCCTAACCGTTGGACACTTAGGGGCAATTGATCATGGCCAATCCACCCAGCCTGCACATCTTTGGACTGCGGGAGGAAACCGCAGCACCCGGAGGAAACCCACGCAGACACGGGGAGGACGCGCAGACTCCGCTCACAGTCACCCGAGGCCGGAAACGAACCCGGGTCCCTGGTGCCGAGAGGTAGCAGTGCTAACCATCTCCCGCCACGTTGGTGGGTAGAATATAAAATCCACGGGCGTCAATTAAGTGCGTGCACGAGGGCCGCACAAGATACGTGCCGAAGTTCGGCATATTGTCACGATGGTAACACATGATATGTGTGCATGTGATAAAACAATAACTTGCATTTCTATAGCGCCTTTCGTGAGCTCAGGACACTCCAAAAGGCAAAATAAGGCAAATAAAGTACTTTCAAAGTGCAATCACTGCTGTTATGTAGGAAACGCGACGGCCAATTTGCGAACAGGAAGCTCTTCCCAGAAAGTTATGGAGGCTGGTTTGGGGGTGGGTCAAATTAAAAACCAGATTGACAAGATTTTTGTCAGACAAGGGTTTTGTAGCAAAGGAAGGACAAATGGGAGTCGAGACACACATCAGCCACGATCTGAGTGAAGGACAGAACAGGCAAGAAGGACCGAATGGCCTCCAACCTGTTCCTGTCACTTTAAAAACCAAGCTCAGTGGCACTTCGGCAGCAGTAAGCCAACTTCCCCAAAGATGCCTCGTTACCGTTTCACCACAGTCCTTCTAGTAAGATGCGGTGAAGGTCAGGGGCAACAGTCACCTCCTTCATTCAAGGAAATAAGAAAAAGCTATCGCTGAATAAAACGACATGCTGTCAAAGCTTGGCAATTAACTGTTCCCTGGTGCATTCACCATGGCAACGCCCCACCAATCAAGAGTCCAATTTTAAAATTAATTCTACGGGATGTGGGCGTCGCTGGCTAGGCCAGCGTTTCCCCTAACTGCCAACCTATCTTTGCGTGCAAGATGAATTGTTGTTCCCTTTAGGATTTGGAATGGAATGTCCTGATGAGTGCCAGGCACAAAGCTTCGACAACATGCATCTCTTTTCAGCAATACTCAAGTTCTGTACTTCTAAACGAACTATTTGAATGCAAAAGGCTTGTGTACTCTTGAGCGTGGGGGAATTAAGGGATTGTTTAATTGAGGAGTCTTGTTGTACAGCCACAGAGTCAGACCGGGATTGAATATCCTGAGCAGCCCACGCCCCTCCACAGCTCCACGCACTCGAAGTCACGCACAGCGGGTTGGATCTTGCTGCTCACCTGCTTGCCGGCATGAAAACGCAAAGACAATGATGTCGTCGAAAGACCAGGTGTAGTCTGGGTGCGGAGGGTAAAACGCCAGCTGCTTGGAGGCCTCTTTGCGGAGGTCGATCAGCATCGTGGAGTGGACCATGACCACCGGGAAGCAGCCAAGTCGGTCCCGTTTCCGGATGGGGACATAGGCTGGCGTCCTCTTGTAGTAACCCTGCCGAGCAAAGGAAGTAAATTACTGCGCAACACAACTTCAAATATCAATACAGAGAGCAAAGGACGCTGTGTTGTCAAGGGTGTCAGCCACATACACCATGGCACGGTGAGGAATGGGTTTACGTGCAATATAGAAGTTTGGTACAGGGCTGGAGCACGGCGATGCCAGCCTGGTACAGGGCTGGAGCACGGCGATGCCAGCCTGGTACAGGGCTGGAGCACGGCGATGCCAGCCTGGTACAGGGCTGGAGCATGGCGATGCCAGCCTGGCACAGGGCTGGAGCACGGCGATGCCAGCCTGGCACAGGACTGGAGCACGGCGATGCCAGGTTGGTATAGGGCTGGAGCACGGCGATGCCAGCCTGGCACAGGGCTGGAGCACGGCGATGCCAGTCTGGCACAGGGCTGGAGCACGGCGATGCCAGTCTGGCACAGGGCTGGAGCACGGCGATGCCAGGCTGGCACAGGGCTGGAGCACGGCGATGCCAGCCTGGCACAGGGCTGGAGCACGGCGATGCCAGTCTGGCACAGGGCTGGAGCACGGCGATGCCAGTCTGGCACAGGGCTGGAGCAAGGCGATGCCAGGTTGGTACAGGGCTGGAGCACGGCGATGCCAGTCTGGCACAGGGCTGGAGCATGGCGATGCCAGTCTGGCACAGGGCTGGAGCACGGCGATGCCAGGTTGGTACAGGGCTGGAGAACGGCGATGCCAGTCTGGTACAGGGCTGGAGCACGGCGATGCCAGTCTGGTACAGGGCTGGAGCACGGCGATGCCAGTCTGGCACAGGGCTGGAGCACGGCGATGCCAGGTTGGTACAGGGCTGGAGAACGGCGATGCCAGTCTGGTACAGGGCTGGAGCACGGCGATGCCAGTCTGGTACAGGGCTGGAGCACGGCGATGCCAGGTTGGTACAGGGCTGGAGCACGGCGATGACAGCCTAGTACAGGGCTGGAGCACGGCGATGACAGACACAGAAAGAGGGAGAGAGGGAGAGACGGAGAGAGGGAGAGACGGAGAGAGGGAGAGACGGAGAGAGGGAGAGACGGAGAGAGGGAGAGACGGAGAGACGGAGAGAGGGAGAGAGGGAGAGACGGAGAGAGGGGGGAGAGACGGAGAGAGAGACAGAGAGAGGGAGCGACAGACAGAGAGAGAGAGACAGACAGAGAGAGAGAGACAGACAGAGAGAGAGAGACAGACAGAGAGAGAGAGACAGACAGAGAGAGAGAGACAGACAGAGAGAGAGAGACAGACAGAGAGAGTGAGACAGACAGAGTGACAGAGAGTGACAGACAGAGAGAGTGACAGACAGAGAGAGTGACAGACAGAGAGAGTGACAGACAGAGTGACAGACAGAGAGAGTGACAGACAGAGAGAGTGACAGACAGAGAGAGTGACAGACAGAGAGAGTGACAGACAGAGAGAGTGACAGACAGAGAGAGTGACAGACAGAGAGAGTGACAGACAGAGAGAGTGACAGACAGAGAGAGTGACAGACAGAGAGAGTGACAGACAGAGAGAGTGACAGACAGAGAGAGTGACAGACAGAGAGAGTGACAGACAGAGAGAGTGACAGACAGAGAGAGTGACAGACAGAGAGAGTGACAGACAGAGAGAGTGACAGACAGAGAGAGTGACAGACAGAGAGAGTGACAGACAGAGAGAGTGACAGACAGAGAGAGTGACAGACAGAGAGAGTGACAGACAGAGAGAGTGACAGACAGAGAGAGTGACAGACAGAGAGAGTGACAGACAGAGAGAGTGACAGACAGAGAGAGTGACAGACAGAGAGAGTGACAGACAGAGAGAGTGACAGACAGAGAGAGTGATAGACAGAGAGAGTGACAGACAGAGAGAGAGAGAGGGGGAGATTCAGAGAGAGAGAGACAGACAGGCAAAGAGAGAGAGACAGAGAGATGGAGAGGGAGAGGGAGATTCAGAGAGACAGACAGACAAAGAGAGAGAGAGAGACAGAGAGATGGAGAGGGAGAGAGAGAGGGAGATTCAGAGAGACAGACAAAGAGAGAGAGACACAGAGAGGTGGAGAGGGGGAGAGAGAGGGAGATTCAGAGAGAGAGAGACAGACAGACAAAGAGAGAGAGAGAGACAGACAAAGAGAGAGAGAGAGACAGACAGAGAGATGGAGAGGGACAGAGAGGGAGAGAAAGAGAGAGAGAGGCAGACAGAGAGATGGAGAGAGAGAGGGAGATTCAGAGGGAGAGAGAGACAGACAGACAGAGAGAGAGACAGAGAGAGCTGTGGAGAATCTGGACAAGGCAGATGAAGGCTTTGATACTGATGTTGGGCCAAAAGTAAAGTGGGGTTACCGAGGACTGGAAGCAAAGCGATCATTATAAACTCTGCTGAGAATTTGAGAGTATTCAGGGCCATTAGTTAAGAAAACTGAAAAAACTGATGCAGGAAATAGGAGTTGCGAAAGAAAGCTGTTCCTGACTTACCTCGGAGGTCATTCCACACCAGAAATTGGAATATGCCGAGCGAGAGTCCAACATCGGGGCAACAACGGTTTTATTCTCCGCAATAAGAAGGTTTAGGGTGTCCGGGTTGATCAGGAAGTTGTCTGTGTCTAGAAACTGAAACAGAAGCAAAGCATTGGTGAGCAGCAGGGTCAGAAACCCGATCGCCACCCGGAGACTGGGGCCAACGGAGACTGCGCTCAGGCAAGGTGGGCTCTGGGGCGCAGGTCACCTGCCAACCCCTCTGAGCACGAGGAGAGTGGAGACTGCGCAGAGGTAACTGGGAGGCCCTGTAACTGAGAAGCAGACTTGGCTTGGGTTCCTTAAAAATGTGAATGACAGGGTGTTATTATGTACATAGGGACAGGAGACTACCGTTCAGCCTCCCGTACTGTGCTGCCATACAGAATAATCGTGGTTTCTCAAACTATATTTGCCTACCCACATCCCATAATCGTTAATAACTTTGCTCTACCAAGAACTCTCACTCTCAGTGTTGAAATTTTCAATTGACCCCCTCCCTGCAAATTTCCACTACCCTTGCATGTGAGCAAGTGCTCCCTGGCATCGCCCTGAACAGTCTGCCTCTGATTTTAAGAAGAGGATCTCTCGGTCGATCCGATCAACCCCGGCGGTTACCCTGGAGCTGCGCTGGCACAAGAATCATAGAATTTACAGTGCAGAAGGGCAGCACGGTAGCATAGTGGTTAGCACAATCGCTTCACAGCTCCAGGGTCCCAGGTTCGATTCCCGGCTGGGTCACTGTCTGTGTGGAGTCTGCACATCCTCCCCGTGTGTGCGTGGGTTTCCTCCGGGTGCTCCGGTTTCCTCCCACAGTCCAAAGATGTGCAGGTGGATTGGCCATGATAAATTGCCCGTAGCGTCCAAAATTCTATGATTAACCTAGGACAAAACTTTGGCGCAACATCGTGGGCCGAAGGGCCTGTTCTGTGCTGTATTTCTCTATCTATCTAGAAGGAGGCCATTCAGCCCATCAAGTCTGCACCGGCCCTTGCGAAGAGCGCCCTCACCTTCCACCCTATCCCCGTAACCTAACCTTTTTGGACAGTTTAGCGTGGCCAACGCACCCAACCGCCACATTTACGGACTTGTGGGAGGAAACCGGAGCACCCGGAGGAAACCCACGCAGACACGGGGGGGGGGGGGGGGAGGAGAACGTGCAGAATCCGCACAGTGACCCAAGCCGGGAATCGAACCTCGTTCCCTGGCGCTGTGTAGCAACAGTGCTAACCGCTGTGCCGCCGTACCGCTCCAAGAGGGAGAGGTTACGCTCAGTTCCAGGCTGGCAATTCTCTGGGAACTGTTCTCAGAGGTCCTGTTTAGGAGGAGGTGGCTGGGCAGCATGTCACTGGGCCGGTCTCCAGAAGGCCCAAGGTTAATACTCTGGGGATGGGGGGGGGGGGTTCAAATCCCACCACGGCGATGTGGTTGCCCTCTGAAATGGCCGAGCGAGCCCCTCAGTTGCAAGGCGACTAGGAATGGGTAACAAATGCTGGCCGCACAAATTCTGGGCGTCAGCCGACCCTCAGCTGCAGGCCCGGCGCGATTGCGCCTCTTCCGCCACAGTCCACGCAGCCCACGGTTCAGGAATAAGAGGCCCTCTGTTTAAGGTGGAGGCGATAAAAACTTACTTTCTCTCGAAGGGTGGGAGTCTGGGTCATTGAATTTACCCAAGACAGAAGCAGACACATTTCTGACAGGCAAGGGAGTCCGAGAGGAAGGCAATTGGGACCAGTTGCGACCACAACCAGACCAGCCATGATCTTAATGAATGGCGGAACAGACTCGAGGGGCTGAATGGCCTACTCGTCCCCTGAAGTCCTGTGTTCCTATACTAATTAGACTCCTCCATCCGCACCCACCCACCCAACTTTAAAGGGACACCTCACACCTACCGATCCCCCCCCTCGATAATAGGGTCTGTCGCAGAGATTGCATTCCCATAGCACCTTTCACTGCCCCAGATCACCCCAAAGTGTTTTTACTGCCAATGAAGCACTTCTGAAGCCTGGCCGTTGTTGTAATGTACGAGACGCTGGAGCCAATGTGCACAGAGCCAGCTCCCACACACACCCAGCAACGTGATGAAATGAAAATCGCTTATTGTCACGAGTAGGCTTCAAATGAAGTTACTGTGAAAAGCCCCTAGTCGCCACATTCCGGCGCCTGTCCGGGGAGGCTGGTACGGGAATTGAACCGTGCAGCTGGCCTGCCTTGGTCTGCTTTCAAAGCCAGCGATTTAGCCCTGTGCTGAACGGAACTGACCGGATGACCTGTTTCAGTGTCGCTGGTTGAGCGATAAAACATTGGCCACAACACCTCTCCGGCTCCTCTTCAAACAGTGCTGCAATTTCTATCACGCTTACCCGAGAGGGCAGACAGAGCTTTGGATTATTATCTCTTCCGTAAGCAGGCCCCTCCGGCAGTGCAGCACGCGCTCAGTACTGCACTGGATGCGTCAGCCGAGATTCTATGCTCTAGACTGGGACTCAAACCCTCGGCCTTCTCACTCAGAGACGGCAGCACTACCCACTGAACTCTGACTGACACGCGTGTCCGAGGTCCAGATCAAACGCCGCATTGCCCAAACCAACAGGCTGCCCACTCAATGAATTGCCTGACGAATGATCCCAGACGTTGTGCATTCCCAACCAATAAGACGCCAAAGTAATCTTCACAGCTAATTAAACGCTTTGCGCAGAGAAACTCTGCCCAAACAGTGCTGCCCTTACCAAAATATAATCGGCCCACCGATCCCTGGCCGAGTTCAGCGCCGCTTGTCTCAGCTTCATCACATGCTCGTATCGAGAGTCGGACCAATGTTTGGGCCCCATTTCATCAAAATAGGATCTGAAATCCAACAGTGCAAAGGAAACACGGGACGTCAGTATCCAGCACAGCACCAGCGTCACACCAAGACAAGCAGCTGATCGATTTCTCCCCTCTCATCCACAACCACCCTATTAGACAGACCAAATAGGGGCAGGGATTGGCCACTCAGCCCCTCGAGCCTAACCCGCGATGGACAATCTCATTTTAACCTCAGCTTCACATTCCTGCCACCCCTTACTTATCACGAATCTATCCACTGCTACATTAAATATATTCAAAGGTGCTGCTTCCAAAGGTCCTCGGAGAGAAAAAACTTTTTTCATCCCGGTCTTAAATGTGGCTGCACCGTTATTTTCCAAAGAGTGACCCCTAGTTTCGTCTTACTCTTCTAAAAGGGCGGCACGGTAGCACAGTGCATTGCTTCACAGAGCCAGAGACCTGGGTTCGAATCCCGGCTTGGGTCACTGTCTGTGCGGAGTCTGCACGTCCTTCCCGTGTCTGCGTGGGTTTCCTCCGGGTGCTCCGGTTTCCTCCAAGTCCTGAAAAGATGTGGGCCGGGATTCGTTGGGAGAATCCCCGGGCGCCGCCGGCTCCCCCATTCTCCGGCGCTGGCGGGGTTTCCGCCACGCCGGTGGGGGTGGGCCATTGACAGCCCCCCCCCCCCCCCCCCCCACCCGGGGAGAGTCTCTGGGCCCCGATGGGCCAAGTTTGGCCGAGTTCCGTCGGCGTGGGTTACTCAGGTCCCACATGGGTCTGACCCTGGGTGGGTGGGGGGTATGGTGGCCTGGCCCGCGATTGGGACCTACCAATCGGCAGGTGGGCTGGATCCATGGGGGTCTATTTTACTCTGTGCGGGGCCCCTGTTGGGCTCCGCCACATTGCCCGGGGGCAGACGCGGAGGAAGGAAACCCCGCACATGCGGGGAAATACGTCGGCTGTTCCCCGCATGCGCGAACCCCCGCGGGCCGTTCCACGCCGGCTGGAGCTGCGGGGACAACTCCAGCGGCAACCTGGCCCCCTAGGAAGGGGAGCATTCCCCATTATCGGGGACCGTTGACGCCGGAGTGGTTGGCGCCACTTTTCACGCCGGCGTGGGGACAGAACCCCATTATTGGAGAATCCCAGCTGTGCTGTTGAGTGAATTGGACATTCTGAATTCTCCCTCTGTGTACCCGAACAGGCGGCGGAATGTGGCGACTAGGGGCTTTTCACAGTAGCTTCACTGCAGTGTTAATGCAAACCTACTTGTGACAGTGAAGATTACTATGATTATTATAAACTCCAGCAGATACAAGCCTGGCCTCTCCGACCTTCCCTAATAAGGCAACCCGCACATTTCTGGAATTAGTCTAGTAAACCATCTCTAAACTGATTCCAATGCATTTACGTCCTTCTTTAAATAACGAGACCAATACTGCACACAATACTCCAGATGTGGTCTCACCGGTGCCCAATATAACAGAAGCATAACGTCCCTACTCTTGTATTCAATTCCCCTTTGCAATAAAAGGCACAATTCACTCCCACTCTGGCCACTGTCAACAGTTCCACTCAGCGCACCCCCGTCGCTGGTTTCATGCACTGGAATCCCTCACCCAACACAATCACAGCAGAAGCAAGCGGCTGCAGAGGCTCAACAAGCAGGCAACTCGAGATGGGGAGTAGAGCTGAGAGTGAGTGCAGCCTCGTCCACAGGTTAAGGAAAAACAGAACAGCAGAAAGGACAATGGCCGACCCAATTCTGTCATTTGTATCTCGCCCTGCTTAGCCACGAGTTCAGCATGGAGCCTACACTGCTGCAATCTGGGGCCCCGCACTCACTCATCCTCCAGCGAAGACAATATAGGGAAAGCCATCAGTAACATAAAGCATTTGTTACCACTCCTTCAATGTGGAAAAATGCCCCAACAAGACTGCTCTTTCACTGGACACGTTTTACCTTCCCCCTTACTTAAGGAGGTTATTGAATCGAGTGCCTGACACATGAAATCCAAATATTCACTGAGATCACAGTGCCCAAAGTATAATAATAATCTTTATTGTCACAAGTAGGCTTACATTAACACTGCAATGAAGTTACTGTGAAAAGCCCCTAGTCACCACACTCCAGCACCTGTTCAGGTACACGGAGGGAGAATTCAGGATGTCCAAGAGGAAATCGGAGCACCCGGAGGAAACCCACGCAGACACGGGGAGAACGTGCAGACTCCACACAGACAGTGACCCAAGCCGGGAATCGAACCTGGGATACCGGCGCTGTGCAGCAACAGTGCTAACCACTGTGCTACTGTGCCGTCCAACGGGTTCATTCAAGTCACTGAATATGGGGAGTGCGTACCCACTCAAACACTAGCAATAAAAGCAAATATTAGTGTCACTGTAACAGAACACTGGCTGCCATAGAGAATGGGGACAGCTTCACACTGTATAAATGTGCAGAGTATCTGCTTCCTGATTGAGGGGGAATCTCTTCTCACTGTTGCTATTCATTATTAAAGCAACAACTCATCTCAAACAGGCTCTCCGTGAGACATGTCAGGGCCAAATGGCTCTCAAACTGGCAAGCAGCTCCGTATTCACAGCCCGCCAATGCCTGATGAAGGTGGGGACAGCTATTACCCCGAGAATGACCGTGAAAAGGGACTGCCCAATTCGAAAGGGATGACACGTCCTGGGCTGCAGCCAGCAGCGGTAACTCACTTTGGCTCATCCATGGGTCTCCACTCGACAGAATGGTAGAGTCCTTGTACGTTGACCAGCCACTCCCTCAGCACCGCTGTGGTATTATCCACATTGTGGTCTGTGGCTACCCTGCAGAAAGGAGAAGAGCAGAAACGTAATAAACCTCAAATCACTGTGCACAGCAGAGTCTTCCCCAACCGTCAAACTGACCCTCTTGCAGATGGTGCCTTTCACATCCAAAGCAGCACGGACGATGTGTAACCCATTGCTTTATAATAGAGAACCACAAGAGGACAATTCATACACCATCGTGTCCCACGCACAGCACTGGTAAATGAGCAGATCGTTTTTGTTTTGGTGCTGCAGGTTGAGTGAGGTTGTAGTTTCAATGTTCCCAAGGACACTAGGTACATCAACCTTAAGTGTGGCGACCAGAATTGTACACAATATTCCAAATGAAATGAAAATCGCTTATTGTCACGAGTAGGCTTCAATGAAGTTACTGTGAAAAGCCCCTAGTCGCCACATTCCGGCGCCTGTTCGGGAAGGCTGGTACGGGAATCGAACCGTGCTGCTGGCCTGCCTTGGTCTGCTTTCAAAGCCAGTGATTTAGCCCAGTGTGCTAAACCAGTTAAATCGCACCATCAAGCAGCACATTCCAGATCACATCAGTTCCCTCTTACTTCTGAATCCTTTGATCCTTTGCCAGGTACCGTAAAGCTGTACCCTTTGATTACTGACTTTGTTATCAATAGAAACATTCTACTTCCTTACTTTGTTAAAATTCTTCATGATTTTGCACACTTTCTGCTCTATCTTCTGTTAAATTCCTGTTTCTCTAGTCGCCCCACTTAATTGAACTTCCTAGTTATTAATGAAAATGAAATGAAAATCGCTTATTGTCACAAGTAGGCTTCAAATGAAGTTACTGTGAAAAGCCCCTAGTCACCACATTCCGGCGCCTGTTCGGGGAGGCTGTTACGGTATTATACTCTTGTTTTAAAAAAAATTAATTTAGAGTACCCAATTATTTTTTCTAATTAAGGGGCAATTTAGTGTGGCCAATCCACCAACACTGCGCATCTTTGGGTTGTGGGGGTGTAACCCAGGCAAACACGGGAAGAATGTGCAAACCACACGGACAGTGACCCTGCGACCTCGGCGCCGTGAGGCAGCAGTACTAACCACTCTTATAATAATAATCTTTATTAGTGTCACAAGTAGTCTTACATTAACACTGCAATGAAGTTACCTAGTCGCCACATTGCGGCACCTGTTCGGGTCACCAGAGGGAGAATTCAGAATGTCCAATTCACCCAACAAGCACGTCTTTCGGGACTTGTGGGAGGAAACCGGAGCACCCGGAGGAAACCCACGCACACACGGGGAGAACGCGCAGACTCCGCACAGTGACCCAAGCCGGAATTGAACCTGGGACCCTGGCGCAGGAAGCAACAGTGCTAACCACTGTGCTACCATGAGAGTGGAGATTCCTGTCCAATGTGGGGTGAAGGCCCATGCTCAGCCTGTTCAGCCCAGACCGAATTAGCAATTAGAATCATGGAATTTACAGTGCTGAAGGAGGCCATTCGGCCCATCGAATCTGCACTGGCCCTTGGAAAGAGGACCCTACTTAAGGCCAACACCTCCACCCAATCTCCATAACCCAGCAACCCCGCCTTACCTTTTGGACACTAAGGGGCAATTTAGTGCGGCCAATCCACCTATAACGGCACATCTTTGGACTGTGGGAGGAAACCGGAGCAACCCGGAGAAACCCCACGCACACACATGGGGAGGAGAACATGCAAACTCCACACAGACAGTCACCCGAGGCCGGAATTGAACCCAGGACCCTGGAGCTGTGAGGCAGCAGTGCTAACTACTATACCACCGTGCCGCCCTATTACTGTGAAGGGTTTGGGGAGGGGGGGGGGGGGGGGGGGGCAATCCCCTAGCCCATTAAAGCATTGCCTATGACGTACCACCCAAGTGTGATCTGTCCCGTGCATTATATTGTGCAGTATAGCCCTTCTAGACTTAAACTCAATGGACTTGAATTCCACTGCTGTGGAAAAGGAGCATTTATTTCCACTCGTTAGCTTCACCACATTGTCAGTGTTGTGTCTGCAGCTATTTCCTTCCTAATGGTCCAGCTCAGTTTTATTTATTACATGTTCGAGACACACATCTGTTTGCCTCATGTGCAAATCCTGCAATGTTAAACATCGCTTGTGATGTGTCCGCAGTGCAAGTGCTCCGAATCCTTCTGTAAATCTTAAGCTGCCACCTCTGCATCTACAAATCTTGTTATATTAGATTTGTCGACAATTGCGTCGCTTCGAAACAAGGCATGCAAGCCCTAATCTCTGTGAGGTTCACCTCAGCTCGCCTTCCCTTATCCAAAACTCAACTCACTCTCGTACACTATTCTTTTTTCATTCCTCACATGGTTCAAGGCTCTGCCCTGGACTAGTGCCAGTTTTTGTCCAGCAAAGTCTTTCATGTGGCACTTTGCCAAAAGCTTTCCAGGTGAACTACGATGTAGGAAGCCACGCCAACTATTTTACTCAAAGTGGCCTGTAAGAAGTCAAAGACGTTTGCCAGACACCATAAAGTCTCCTAAACCTCGTAAGATTTGTTCGTAACTGAGCTTTTAATGGCCTAGTAAATCATAATTACTAAACATCAATCTCTGGCCCAAGTGTGGAGTAGCATGCCTTCAGAAGAAAAATTAAATGCTGCAAACATTTTCTTTTTTTTTTAAAGTAGCTTTTTTTAAGCTGGTGTCTTCCTTTTCAAATTTCTCCATTCACATCCAGTGTATATTCCAATACTTATTTTGCTTTTAGTCCCATGATTTGAATCTAACTTGCATTTCCTCCTTTTCCATCTGTGAGAATTCTTCAGTTTGATTGGTTGGCTAGTCTTCCTCCTGTCTGCCTGTTCACAGATGCCACAGATTCCCCGTAGCGGGCACCAAATTTAAACCCCCCCCCCCCCCAATACAATCTGCCCTCAGAATTAACCCTGTTATTCGACTTAGACTAAAAAAGCTTCAAGTTTGCAGTTCTGGTCACGATATTACAAATTATTAGGATGGCACAGAATGATAGAAAACTAGAAGGAGGCCATTTGGCCCATTGTCCATGCTGGTCAATAGAGAGCTACCCAGCCTCATCCCACCACCCTCCACTAGGTCCACAGACCTGTAGGTGCAGGTCAGAACTCTTCAAGTAGACACCCAAGTTCTACCACCCTTTGAAGCAGCAAGTTCCAGATCCCTAGAGCCCTCATCTTCCCCTTACCTTAAATCTATGTCCCTGGGTTTTGTGCCCTGTTTAAGGCGGTAGAGGACCATCCCTATTTACTCTATCCTAAGCCCCTCAATTTTCTGCATCTCAATCAAGTCACCCCATAGCCTCTTCTGGACTAATGGACGTAATAATAATAATCATTTTGTCACAAGTAGTCTCACATTAACACTTGCAACAAAGTTACTGTGAAAAGCCCCTAGTCGCCACATTCCGGCGCCTGTTCGGGGACACAGAGGGAGATTTCAGAATGTCCAATTCACCTAACAAGCACGTCTTTCGGGACTTGTGGGAGGAAACCGGAGCGCCCGGAGGAAACCCACGCAGACACGGGGAGAACGTGCAGACTCCGCACAGACAGTGACCCAAGCCGGGAATCGAACCCAGGACCCTGGCGCTGTGAAGCAACAGTGCTGACCACAGCCCATTCAACCTGTCGCCGCAGCTAAAAATATTCGAGTCTTGGCAACGATCTCACAAGTGCCCTCCGCATCCAGTGCAATCACATCTTTCCTGCACTGTCTCCTGTACTGTATACAGAGTTCTGAGCTGTGGTCTTAAGGAGCGCTGCACACAATTCTAGAATAACCTCCCTCTGTCACATTCAATACTATGGCCGGTAAAGAAAACCATTCCATCTCAATCACCTTTCGTGGGGTAGGGGTCAGTATTTTTTTCAGGGGGGGGAGGGGGGTGCTGGGGAGAAAGATGGGGGGGGTAGGGGGGAGAGGGGTCAGTACTTATTGGGTACGGGGTGGGGTGACGTGTGCAGAGTGCCCTCGAGCCTCGGGGTCTGCCAACTAAACAGCAGGTACAGCAAGAAACAGGTTGCAGCCTTCAAGGGTTTTCTGGAAGTCAGCCAACGTGCTAATAATGACTAATTATTTACTTATCATTTAATCGCCACCTCCAGGTCTACTCGCAGTTAAAGCCAAGGTGATGACGAACTGGTAATTGAGCAACTGAACAGTAGTTCTTACGGCAACAGAAGGTCTCAGTGGCATTCCTCCCGGCATTGCTCACCAAATCTCTCCCCCCCCCCCCCCCCCCCCCCAAACCACCCGGCCACTGACCTTAGAAAAGTGGCCAGTTTACCCCTGTCACAGGAGACCATTCGGGCCATCCTGCCTGTGCCAGCCCTTTTGAACGTGCCGTCTGATTGGTCGCACTCCAGCTCTGCCCCAAAGTACATATTGAATTGGCCTCCGTCGCGCTTTCAGGAATTCCAGATCAGAACAAATCGTGCCCGATGAAGAATTCTCCTCCTCTCTCCTGGTTCCGTCTACCGATGAGCTTCATTTTGCCCCCTCTCCCACCAGTGGAAACAGCCTCTTCTTCTAGGATCCCTCATCGTTCTGAACCGCTCGATTAGCGGCTTGGTTGGCACCCTATCCAGTAGCTTAATCATTCACTCCCTCCTCCACCCATGGCTGGTGCCACCCATGTGATGCACCGCAACAAGTCACAATGCCGCTTCGGTAGCGACCTCCACACCCGTGCGTGACCTCTGCTATCTAGAAGGACGAGGGCAGCAGGCGCACGGGAGCAATCACCGCCTACAGGTTCCCCTCCAGGTCACTCACCATCCTGACTTGGAAATATATCGGCCGCTCCTTCACCGTCCCTGGGTCAGAATCCTGGAACTCCCTCCCTAACAGCACTGTGGGTGCACCTACACCACATGGACAGCATAAGGCCATAAGACATAGGAGCAGAATTAGGCCACTCAGCCCATCGAGTCTGCTCCGCCATTCAGTCATGGCTGATATGTTTCTCATCCCCATTCTCCTGCCTTCTCCCCATAACCCCTGATCCCCTTATTAATCAAGAACCTATCTATCTCCGTCTTAAAGACACTCGGTGACTTGGCCGCCACAGCCTTCTGCGGCAAAGAGTTCCAGAGATTCACCTCCCTCTGGCTGAAGAAATTCCTCCTCATCTCCGTTTTAAAGGATCGTCCCTTCAGTCTGAGATGGTGGCCTCTGGGCCTGATACGAAACAGTCCAGAGTGATCCAAAGGCGGCATTAATGCTCGGGTATTCAAGGGGCGGACTTGCTCTACAACTAGGCAAGTGTCAGTGCAAGTTCAGCTAATAATAATAATAATCGCTTATTGTCACGAGTAGGCTTCAATGAAGTTACTGTGAAAAGCCCCTAGTTGCCACATTCCGGCGCCTGTTCGGGGAGGCCAATACGGGAATTGAACCCGCGCTGCTGCTGGTCTCGTTCTCCATTACAAGCCAGCTGTTTAGCCCACTGTGCTAAACCTGCCCCCAAGGTTGGATCTTAACTCCGGATTTGCTCTGCCTAACCTTTAGCGCCGAAGCAGGCTTGCAACATAAAGGCAGACGGGGGCCGGGGACTTCTGACCCTGTTGTGGCGGCACATGGGGCGGGAGATTCGGCAGCCCGCCCCCCCCCCCCCCCTTGCGGGCTGGAACCCCGAGAACGACGCCTGAAGTGAGATCCGGTTGGGAATCGCCGAGTATGGGAAGCGGTAGGTAAGGGACAGAAGGATCTCCCGTCACGGTGCACTCTCATATTCGATGTGCCTGGGGAGGATGTTACCTCGCAACAGGATCCAGAACGATGAGTCCCTCTTTCAAAATAAGTGGTCACCCCTTTAAGACAGAGACGAGGAGGAGTTTTATCTCTCAGACGGCCGCGAGTCTTTGTCTTCCTCATGAGACACTGCGAGCAGAGTCTTGGAATATTTTTAAGCAGAGGTGGGCAGATTCCTTTTTCTCATTCATTCAAGAGACGTGGGCGTCACTGGCTGGCTGGGCGAGCAGTTATTGCCCATCACAAGAGCATTTAAGAGTCAACCACATTTTAATTAACAGGGAGGGGGGGGGTGAAAAGTTATCGGGGGTGGGCAGGAATGTGGGGCTGAGGTTACAATCAGATCAGCCACGATCTTATTGAATGGCGGAGCAGGCTCGAGGGGCCGAGGATTAATATGCTGCATTTATATAGTGCCTTCATTCCTGGCTAGCGCAAAACTAAAAGGGGAAAGGTGCCCAAACCATGACTTACAAGGGAAATTAGAGGTAGGATTAGATCCAGGGGAACATAGAACATAGGAAAATACAGCACAGAACAGGCCCTTCGGCCCACGATGTTGTGCCGAACCTTTGTCCTAGATTAATCATAGATTATCATAGAATTTACAGTGCAGTAGGAGGCCACTCGGCCCATCGGGTCTGCACCGGCTCTTGGAAAGAGCACCCTACCCGAGGTCAACACCTCTACCCTATCCCCATAACCCAGTAACCCCACCCAACACGAAGAGGGAAGAGGCATACAAATTGGTCAAGGAAAATTGATCAACCTGAGGATTGTGAGCAGTTGAGAATTCAGAAAAGGAGGACAAAGGCATTGATTAAAAGGGAAAAATAGAGTATGAGAGTTACTATGAGGGGTACATAAAAACTGACTGTAAAAGCTCTTGTAGGTATGTGAAGAGAAAAAGATTGGTGAAGACAAATGTAGGTCCCGTATAGTCAGCAACAGGGGAATTTATAATGGGGGAACAAAGAAATGGCTGAGCAACTAAATACATACTCTGGTTCTGTCTTCACAAAGTAATGTACTAGAATTGTTGGGGAATGCAGGGTTTAGGAAGAGAGAGGAAAGGAAGGAATTCAGTATTAGTAGGGAAATGGTGTGAGGGAAATTGATGGGATTGAAGGCCGATAAATCCCCCAGGGCCTGATAATCTACATCCCAGGGTACTTAAGGAAATGGCCCTCGAAATAGAGGATGCATTGGTGGTCATCTTCTAGGAGTCTATAGATTCTGGAACAGATTGACTATAACTGCACTATTTAAAAAGGGAGGTAGAGAAAACAGGGAATTATGGATGAGTCAGCCTGATGTCAGTAATGGGGAACGTGCTGATTCCATTATAAACAATTTAATAGCTGAGCACTTAGAAAATAACTGCAGATTCGGACAGAGTCAGCATGGATTTACGAAAGGGAAATCATGCTTGATAAATCTACTGGAATTCATCAAGGACGTGACTCGTAGATTTGACGAGGAGTGGATGTGGTCTATTTGGACGTTCAGAAGGTTTCCGACAAAGTCCCACATAAGAGATTAGGTAGGAGAAGTGGCCAATAGGCCTGACAACACCCTCAGAACCGACGTGCTTCTGAACACAGCACCTAACCCTGGAGCAAAGGCAATCAGCTGCTGCAAGTCAAGAGGCCCAGGCCCAATTATGGGGGAGGTGAGTACATTGACCATAGTCCTGGTACAGAGCGAGCACTATCCCTCCCAATGCCTGGCCCGCATCACACCACATGACGAGACAAAGACACCTTTAATGCAGGCCTGCGTGCAAACCAACTCCCCCGATACCAGATAGATTCCTTTGCTGAGCGCAGAAATGTGCAGAGTTCTGGCAAATCCGAAACATGACAGAAAGAACCATTTCAATTCTGTTGCCGTCAGTGAGGCATTTTCAAACAGATTCTTGCGCTTGATTAACAGGACACGGAGGCAGGAGCCATGTTGCTCATGGCTGCACCATCACTCTCCGACTCTCTGGCTGCCGTTCAGGGTTGGAGGGGAGAGGTATTAGTGAACTGGGGAAGGGACTCTTGGTGGCACTGTATTGCACTGTACTGCTATTGGGAATTTAACACCATGTGGGTCCAGCAACATGTGGACAGCTCAATGGCTCTTGCCTCAGAGTCAGGAGATCGTGGGTTCACGTGCAGGTTCAGTCGGCAGTTAGGAAGACAAATGCAATTTTAGCATTCATGTCGAGAGGGCTAGAATACAAGAGCAGGGATGTACGTCTGAGGCTGTACAAGGCTCTGGTCAGACCCCATTTGGAGCATTGTGAGCAGTTTTGGGCCCTGTGTCTAAGGAAGAATGTGCTGGCCTTGGAAAGGGTCCAGAGGAGGTTCACAAGAATGATCCCTGGAATGAAGAGCTTGGCATATAAGGAGCGGTTGAGGACTCTGGGTCTGTACTCGTTGGAGTTTAGAAGGATGAGGAGGGGATCTTATTGAAACGTACAGGATTCTGCGAGGCCTGGATAGAGTGGACGTGGAGGGGATGTTTCCACTAGTAGGAAAAACTAGAACCAGAGGACACAAACTCAGACTAAAGGAACGATCCTTTAAAACTGAGAAGAGGAGGAATTTCTTCAGCCAGAGGGTGGGGAATCTGTGGAACTTTTTGCCGCAGAAGGCTATGAGGCCAAATCTAAGAACAAAGAAATGTAGAACACAGGAACAGGCCCTTCGGCCCTCCAAGCCTGCGCCAACCATGCTGCCTGTCTAAACTAAAATCTTCTACACTTCCGGGGTCCGTATCCCTCTATTCCCATCCTATTCATGTATTTGTCAAGATGCCCCATAAACGTCACTATCGTCCCAGCTTCCACCACCTCCTCCGGCAGCGAGTTCCAGGCACCCACTACCCTCTGTGTAAAAAAAAAAACTTGCCTCGTACATCTCCTCTAAACCTTGCCCCTCGCACCTTAAACCTATGCCCCCTAGTAATTGACCCCTCTACCATGGGAAAAAGCCTCTGACTATCCATTCTGTCTATGCCCCTCATAATTTTGTCGACCTCTATCGGGTCGCCCCTCAACCTCCGTCGTTCCAGTGAGAACAAACCGAGTTTATTCAACCTCTCACTGAGTGTCTTTAAGACAGAGACAGATAAGGTTTTTGATCAATTAGGGGATCAGGGGGTTATGGGGAGAAGACAGGAGAACGGGAATGAGAAAAATATCAGCCGTGATTGAATGGTGGAGCAGACTCGATGGGCCGAGTGGCCTAATTCTGCTCCTATGTCTTATGGTCTTATCCCCGAGACATCAGCATGTGATCCAGCCCGGGGGGGGGGGGGGGGGGGGGGGGAGGAGGAGGAGGAGAGAGGACAGGAGAGAGAGAGAGAGAGAGAGAGTCAGTCACCACATAAAGGTCCAACTTCTCCAGCTGTTTGGTTTGCTAGAACCAGAGGAGCTTGTGGTCACCATCGCTTCAAACGAGTCCAACAAGGCAGAAGAAAGAAGTACATGTTCCCACTCTTCTTCAGCAAGGACCGCCTTCATGCTCTTCAGAAGACCAGAGTTGTGCGAATACAACGTTCAGTCCAGAAGCCACACCACCTTCCTGTCAAAGGGGAGGCAACAGTAAACATAATGGACGTCAGCACTGGGAGAGGTCAGGTGTGTGCCAGGAAAACTTTTCAACGGTTTTCCGATCCCTCGCCCTTCCCGATCGCCTCCCAAGTCTCCGTGCACCTTCAATTCTGCCTCTTGTCCATCCCTGGTTACTTTGCTCCACCGGTGACTGCCGCTCTGTGCTTCCAGCTGCCGGGAAGCACGATCCCGGGAATTCCTTCCCACAACTCTCCTCCTTTTAAGATAATTCTTTAAAACCTCCCTCAATGGTTGGGTCCTCGTTTTGGCATCTTGACGCCGTAGACACGATGTTTGTTTTCTCCCAGTCGGGCTCCCGAGGGCCAGAGTTAGTGGCTTTCCCAAGCCACGGTTGACCCGTTAATGAACTCCCCTTGGACAGGGAGCCAAGAGGAAAATGCGGCCCTCACTCCCCAACCCTGACTGGTGGCTGTAACTGTTGGATCTGACAATCTGTAAACACTGGCGTGCAGCCTCTCTTCCATTCACGTTCGTTGAGAAGAGGAGTGAATTGCAGGCGAGCAAATGCTACGATTCCACCAGGCACCCACGGTAACGCAAGCAAGATTTGCATGCAAGCAGCTTCCACCACCGCGGGACATTCCGAAGGACGTTTTAGCCAATGGGACGTACTTGAAGCGGACAGTCACTGCTGTCAGCTGAGCAAGATCCCACGAACAACAGCCCGGCATTAACCAGATAACCCGCTTCAGTGAAGTTGGTTGAAGGATAAATATTGGCCAGGGCATGGGGGGAGGGGGGGGAAGAGAGCGAGAGAGAGAGACAGAGAGGGAGGGAGAGAGAGAGGGAGAGAGGGAGGGAGAGAGAGAGAGGAGAGAGAGAGAGAGAGAGAGAGAGAGAGAGAGAGAGAGAGAGAGGGAGGGTGGGAGGGTGGGAGGGTGGGAGGGTGGGAGGGTGGGAGGGAGGGAGGGAGGGAGAGAGAGAGAGAGGGAGAGGGAGAGGGAGAGAAGGCGAGAGGGCGAGAGGGAGGGAGGGAGGAGGGGGAGGGAGGGAAGGAGGGAGGGAGGGGGGGAGAGAGAGAGAGAGAGGGAGGGAGGGAGAGGGAGAGAGGGAGAGGAGGGGGAGAGGGG
>NC_052170.1:19633178-19666088 GCF_902713615.1 Scyliorhinus canicula | reverse complement strand
CTGAGGGAGGGGAGGGGGATGGGGCTTAGGGGAGGGGGCTGAGAGAGGGGGTGCGGGAGGGGGCTGAGGGAGGGGAGGGGGCTGAGGGAGGGGGGAGGGGGCTGAGGGAGGGGGGAGGGGGCTGAGGGAGGGGGAGGGAGCTGAGGGAGGGGGAGTGGGCTGAGGGAGGGGGAGGGGACTGAGGGAGGGGAGGGGGAGGGGACTGAGGGAGGGGAGGGGGAGGGGACTGAGGGAGGGGAGGGGGCTGAGGGAGGCGAGGGGGAGGGGGCTGAGGGAGGCGAGGGGGTGGTCTGAGGAGGGGGCTGAGGGAGGGGAGGGGGTGGGCTGAGGGAGGGGGGAGGGGGCTGAGGGAGAGGGAAGGGGAGGGGGCTGGGGAGGGGGGAGGGGGCTGAGGAAGAGGGAAGGGGAGGGGCTGAGGGGGGAGGGGGCTGAGGGAGGGGAGGGGGCTGAGGGAGGGGAGGGGGCTGAGGGAGGGGAGGGGGGTGAGGGAGGGGAGGGGGGTGGGGGAGGGGAGGGGGGTGGGCTGAGGGAGGGGAGGGGGGTGGGGGAGGGGAGGGGGGTGGGCTGAGGGAGGGGTTGAGGGAGGGGGCTGAGGGAGGGGACCGGGTGGGGAGGGGGCTGGGCTGGGGGAGGGGGCTGAGGGATTGGAGGGGGAGGGGGCTGAGGGATTGGGGGGGAGTGGGCTGAGGGACGGGGAGGGGGCTGAAGGAGGAGGGAGGGGGCTGAGGGAGGGGAGGGGGCTGAGGGAGGGGGAGGGGGCTGAGGGAGGGGGAGGGGGCTGAGGGAGGGGAGATGGAGGGGGCTGAGGGAGGGGGAGGGGGCTGAGGGAGGGGAGGGGGCAGACGGAGGGGAGGGGAGGAGGCTGGGACAGGGGTGAGAGGGCTGGGGTGGGGGGAGTGGGGGTGAGAGGAGAGGGGGTTGAGATGGGGAGAGCATATCGACCATCGCCAACCTTACCTTCCTCAACTTTCCCCCTGTCTCTGGCAATAAACATACCAGAGACATCTATTGCTAGTCAAATGGTTCCTACATCTATCCAATGATTTATTTCTTCCAATTCCATCTCTTCAGCGACCCTTCAATTCTTAGTCTCAGTTTAGGTGGTATCGGCATCACAGACTGACACTCAGCAGCATTCCTTATGAATGTGGTCAGCAATATGACCAGTTACGATCTTTTTCCCTCTGGTGATGAATCCCCTCCATGTAATTTTCCACGCTTTGTAAGCCATTTAGAAGGGGAGAGTGGTGTTGAACAGCTATTTTCTCTCCAGACTGATCTCCATAAGACCATGAGACATAGGAGCAGAATTAGACCATTCAGCCCATCGAGTCTGCTCCGCCATTAAATCATGGCGGATATTTTCTCATCCCCATTCTCCTGCCTTCTCTCCATAACCCCTGACCCTCTTATTAATCTCAGTTTTGATTATACATCAGTTCCAGTGCTCCCACAGCTTTTGGGACAAAGAATTCCGAAAGATTCACAGCTCTCTGTGTGAAGAAATCTCGCCTCACCTCAGGACTAAATGGCCACCCATCATCCTGAGCCTATGATCCCTTGTTCTCGAGTCTTCATCCAGAGGAGCCAGCCTTGGTTGATCAGTCGAAAATATGTTTTACGCTTTTTGAGTAAATCATCTGTCATTCTTCTCAAGTCAATGTCTCCTCATAAAACAACCCTCTCAATCTCGCAATCATATAATTTACAGTGCAAAAGGAGGTCATTCGGCCCATCGAGTCTGCACCGGCTCTTGGAAAGAGCACCCTACCCAAGCCCACACCTCCACCCTATCCCCATAACCCAGTAACCCCACCCAACACTAAGGCCAATTTTGGTCACTAAGGACAATTTAGCATGGCCAATCCCCCTAACCTGCACATCTTTGGACTTTGCACATCAATTTAGCAAACCTTCATTGCCCCTCTCTTAATGGGGAAGAATATCCTTTTGCAAGGAGACCAAAGCTGTGCACAGCATTTCAGATGTGGTCTCACCAATGATCTATATAATTGCAGCAAGACCTCCTTACCCTTCCACTCCATCTTCCTTGCAATAAACATACTTTCCTAATCTCTTTCTGTAGCTGCGCATTAACCTTTTGTGACTCAAGTACAAAGACGCCAAATCTCTTGCATGCCAACGTTTGCCAGTCTCTCCTTTAAAGCCTTCTTTTTTTTTTCTTGTCTTCTAAGTCAATAAATTCACAATTCCCTAATCAATCACTTTGTAGCCTCCCCACAGCTTACTGTCCCACTTAGCCTTGTACCAGCAACAAACCTGGGTACACTACCTCCGATCCTCTCATCTACTACATTGCTATAGATTCTGAATTGCTCATCCTTGCGCCCTGTCACGAGTTACACCCCGCCATCTTGTCAATTATCTGCTTATCCCGTCTATTGACAGATCGTCAATCAAAACTAACAGGCCACATTTGGAGTACTGTGTGCAGTTCTGGTCGCCTCATTTTAGGAAGGATGTAGAAGCTTTGGAAAAGGTGCAAAGGAGATTTACCAGGATGTTGCCTGGAATGGAGAGTAGGTCATACGAGGAAAGGTTGAGGGTGCTAGGCCTTTTCTCATTAGAACGGAGAAGGATGAGGGGCGACTATGTAGAGGTTTATAAGATGATCAGGGGAATAGATAGACAGTCAGAGACTTTTTCCCCGGGTGGAACAAACCATTACAAGGGGACATAAATTTAAGGTGAATGGTGGAAGATATAGGGGGGATGTCAGAGGTAGGTTCTTTACCCAGAGAGTAGTGGGGGCATGGAATCCACTACCTGTGGAAGTAGTTGTGTCGGAAATGTTAGGGACCTTCAAGCGGCTATTGGATAGGTACATGGATTATGGTAGAATAATGGAGTGTATATTAATTTCTTCTTAAGGGCAGCACGGTAGCATTGTGGATAGCATAAATGCTTCACAGCTCCAGGGTCCCAGGTTCGATTTCGACTTGGGTCACTGTCTGTGTGGAGTCTGCACATCCTCCCCGTGTGTGCGTGGGTTTCCTCCGGGTGCTCCGGTTTCCTCCCACAGTCCAAAGATGTGCAGGTTGGGTGGATTGGCCATGATAAATTGCCCTTAGTGTCCAAAATTCTATGATTAACCTAGGACAAAGGTTCGGCACAACATCGTGGGCCGAAGGGCCTGTTCTGTGCTGTATTTCTCTATCTATCTCTATCAAAATACTCCCACTTTCATGAGCCCTGATCTTGTCTAACAACCTCCTGTGTGGCACAACGTGTTTTGAAACTCTAAATAATATATCCACTGGTTTTTCCCTTTACCAACCCAAACACACTCAAAATGTTTGACCCTCATTATGTATGCTTGGCTCAGAGTCTAGGCATCCATTACTCTATTGAAACACCCGAGCCCCAGAGAAAGCATTGCTTGATTGACAACTCTGACTCTCTGCTGTCACTTTCACGCTATTCATTTACGCAAGGCTAAGAGATTTTAAGGGCTTGCAGTTTCTGTTTTTATACTTTAAAGGGTGTGGATGATTGACACTTTTATTGGACTGTGGTGAAAGGACTCATTTTGAAACATGTGGAAAGTAATGAATGAATTGCTGTTTCTTTCAAGCTTTTATTTACACCTCTTATTGTCACTATAGGGTTTATGTTTCTAAAGATTATGGTGGGTCATTGGACATGGAAGTGCCATGGCTTGGCAGAGGGTGCATGAGGGGTCATGGAGGCGGAGAGGCAGAGCTTGGCATGAGGGCCTTGGTGGGGGCATACCTTGGCATGGGGGGGGGGCATGAAGAGGACCTTCTGAGCTCCTCTTTTTAAAGGTCTCCTCCTGCAGACTATGGTTCAGAGCAACTCTGGAGATGCCGTGAACCACAAATCTTTAACGGCCTGGCTCGACTCCTTGCTGAGGAGTAGGGCGGGCCTATCTCTGCAATACAGCCAGCAAGGTCTGGAGGGCAGGTCCAGCCTTTTGACCCAAAGCAGTCCATGCCCTTCAAAAGCATGCCTGAAAATCAGGCAGCCTGGGAGTGGGGTTAGGAACCTGGAATCCCGCCTGCTCCCAAGTCTTCCCAATTGTGTGAAAGTCTAACCCAATACCTCTCCCATAAAACCTTGTAGACTCTGCCTCATCGTATCGCAGTTGCCCAGTTACCACTCCCTTCACAATAAATTCCAGCATTAGCTATCCATAATTCCATCTGGACCATTCTAAAATCTAAGGAACTCTGGAAGATCCCAAGTTTGGATTTAACCACGACTCTCAACTCGGTATGAAATTCGGTCATATTATGATCACTCTTTCCCTAAGGATGCTTGACTTTTAAGATTACCAATTAACTCATTACACAATAGGAGATCAAAATAGCTTGTCTCTCAGTTAGTTTCTCAACATGTTGTTCAGAGTGTAAGAGCAATTAAGTCACGCTAAACATTTTGTAGAACGGTGTTTAATTACACTAAGAGCATAAATGTAAGTTGTTGTTGATGATGGTAGCTGCGGTGATATGCATCACTGTAAATACACTAAGACTAACTAAACACTAGAGGGAGCACCAGAGACATCAGGACATGCAGACATACAGCTAATGAACACATAGAAAGGGCAGCACGGTGGCCTAGTGGTTAGCACAACCGCCTCCACGGCGCTGAGGTCCCAGGTTCGATCCCGGCTCTGGGTCACTGTCCGTGTGGAGTTTGCACATTCTCCCCGTGTCTGCGTGGGTTTCGCCCCCACAACCCAAAAATGTGCAGAGTAGGTGGATTGGCCACGCTAAATTGCCCCTTAATTGGAAAAAATAATTGGGTAATCTAAATAAAAAAATAAATTTAAAAAATGAACACATAGAATAGGACACGACCAATGGGCAGTCAAGACACCCAGAGGTGACACTACCACAAGGGGGCAACCCATATAAAAGAACAGGGCACACATGCTCTTTCTCTTTCCACAGGCAGAGAGGAGGACAGGGGCAGATCAAAAGCATCACACCCACCACGTGGCTTAGAGCGGACTGGTTAGTTAGACTGAGTTACTACGGCAAGATTAGCAGGAGAGTCGAACTCAAGTAGGAGAATTGTTAACTGTTCAATAAATGTGTTAAAGCTATCTCCAAGTCTGAACCTTCCTTTGTCAGAGCATGCGACAAGGAAGCAGCTTATGCTACATGAAGAAGCAGAACACAACAGTAGCTTGGCCGTTTCAAAGGGGCAGCCAAGAGTCAACCACATTGCTGTGGGTCTGGAGTCACATGTAGGCCAGACCAGATTTCCTTCCCTATCGTCAACTAGAATTAAGTGAACTAGATTCTTTTTTAAAAACATCCAGTAGTTTCACAATCACCACTGGCTTTAAATTCCACATTTATTTAATTAAATTAATCCCAATTCCCCAGCTGTCACAGTATGATCTGAACTCAAGGCATCAAATCATTGGTGCACTAATATAACAAACCTGAGCTCGCATCCATATATCAAATACCGGAGAGTGGTTTTATAGACTACAATATTACCATTTATTTACAGTTTATGCACAGGCTTAGAACACAGGATTCAATGAGGAATGTACACATATGGTCTTTATTTACTCCACAGAAAGTCCAGCTAAGTATTAAAGTGTTGTGCCTTTTCTTCAGCTAAAGCAGTGCCTCCGAAAGACGCACTTTCATTGACTTAGTCCCTTTGATGTAGCAAGCCTCTCAGGAGCTCTCTCTCTGCAATAATGTCTCAAGCACAAGCACGCTTTTGGTATCTTAAACTCAGGGATTGTGTGGATCCGTGTACAATTGACAGTGATAATCTTTATTAGTGTCACAAGTAGGCTGACATGAACACCGCAATGAAGTTACGGTGAAAAGCCCCTAGTCGCCACTTTCCGGCGCCTGTTCGGGGACACAGAGGGAGAATTCAGAATGTCCAATTCACCTAACAAGCACGTCTTCCGGGACTTGTGAGAGGAAACCGGAGCACCCGGAGGAAACCCACGCAGACACACGGAGAACGTGCAGACTCCGCACAGCCAGTGACCCAGCCGGGAATTGAACCTGGGACCCTGGCCCTGTGAAGCAACGGTGCGAGCCACTGCGCTAACGTACCCATATTGGGTGGTCAGCTGAAATGCAACCATATCCATTCCAGGACTCCAGACTACGGTAACGCAATGGTCGGAATCTTGCGGATCTTCCTGCCCCGCCAAGGTCGACGGAATTTTGAACGGCGCGCCGCAAATTTACGGCCGCGACGGGGCTGTGATCTTCCGCCCAAAAAAAACGAAGGTAGCTTGAACCAGGTTGACTTGTGTCTGAAGAAGGAGCCGTGCTCCGAAAGCTCGTGTTTGAAACAAACCTGTTGGACTTTAACCTGGTGTTGTAAGACTTCTTACTGTGCTCACCCCAGTCCAACGCCGGCATCTCCACATCATGACTTGTGTCTGCACCACAGGCAACCCTCGGACATCCGGCACAATTGCTTCCTGAGAACTGTGCCATAACGCAGAACGGCGTGAGGTCGGAGCCGATTTTACCAATAAGGTGCGACGTTAGAAATTGTTTCGTGAGCACGTGTTAACATCCAGCGCTTCAGGTTTCTTTATGCACCTGCTTGGCGGTCCCAGGTTGGTGGTAAGCATCTTGTCTGAAGCTATTTGTCAACTAACAAGTCACTGTAAGGACTGAGCCACCAGGATACGTGAGGAGGTGAGCCTAGCAAGCGGTCACAGTGCTGGCATCGTTCCTGTGCTCTCGGTGTAAGCGTCCAACTAAACTCGGCTCAGAAGACCGATAGCACTGCCTCTTCCACTCCCCTGCTCCCTGTCCGTGTATCATCCTGTCCATGTGCCCCCATACTGTAAGGCCGCACTTTTACCCAAAAATCAGAGAGAGGTTCCCCCCCTTCCACAGGCCCGTTTGGGGTCAACGCCACCAAAAATATAAAAGATGGTCCTTAACGTCGAAATTGGCGCTGTTACGCCGCAACAGGATGCAAATTTATTAACGTCACAAGTGCCATTCGTCGAGGACTGCCTGCATATACAGCCGGTTGCAGTTGTGTAATCAACGTTGTACAAATGCACAGATTATCCCAACTCTGCCACTCACCAAATGTCGAGGCCGTGATCTGTTAAATGTCATCCCTTCGAAACTCGTTTAACTTTAGCTCCACACGAATCAAGGCACGGAGTCACAGGTGCACAGAAGGAGGCCGTTTGGCCCATCGGGTCCATGTTGTCTCTCTGCAAAGCGACCCAGGCAGTCCCTCTCCCCCGCTTTAACCCCCGCGGCCCTCCAAAAGTTCCGAGTGCTCATCCGGCGGGATTGTCCGGCCTGCCAGTGGGAAGCGGCGCACCGGAGGCGGGATGCTCTGCTCTCCCAGCTGGTCAATGGGGGTTCCCACCGAAGCCACCCCACCGCCCCTGGGAAACCCGCGGGTGGGGGTGGGGGTGCGCTGTCGGGCGGGACCAGAGTATCCCGCCACTAAGCGAACGGCCGAAGAATTCCGCCCATCATCTCCACTTTCATCACCCTCAGAGCCAACGAGGTCCCCTTTGTTACCATTCGCGGTGTAAAAGTGTTCTTCCTCTCATCCCCCCCCCCCCCCCGCCCCCCGCCCCGCATCCATTGCCCAAAAGCATAAATCTGCGTTCCCCAGACCTTGCACCAAACCGTTAAATTACATTTATAAATTAAACAACTGCAACAAGCCAAACTCCTAATTTTTCATCATAATTATCCAGTGACTTCCTCGGCCCATCGTGGCCTCACTGTGGGGGGTCAGACAGGGAAGGGGAGTTGAGGCCACGATCAGATCAACAATGATCTTTTCAAGTAGGCCTGAGGCCTACTCCTGCTCCTGAATCGTGTGTTCTTATATTCTGTGAGAGACCTTTCCCACTGTTCCCTCAAAGTATGGCCCATAGTCATTCTGCCTTCGTGTCTCAGCTTGTCCATTTCTTCTGTACCAGGATTATAGTTGTCTAAACGATGATAGGAGTCCCCCCACCATCAGTTGCTACATGATGTCCTTCACATGACCAGGTCTGGCTCATCGGATTGAGCTGTGGTTTCACTGTCTGACTGGCTGTAGCCGGAATCCGCCGGACCGTTCTGACCATGGCCCTGAGGGGCACTGCCCCGGCCCTCTTGCGAACACTGCCATTGGCTTCTGCCATCCACCTCGCTGGCCGTGGCTTCGGCCTGACCCTGGTGCTCCGCGAGTAGCCCGGCCACTGCATCCGGCTCTTCTGGCAATTCCCCTGGACTTGTTGGGTGGGCGGCCTTGGCCTGGAATGTCCTTGGACTCTCAGCGTTGCCCAGTTGGGGTTCGTTGTCCCACAGACAACTCATACTTTCACTGTACAAGCTGTAGCGTGGCTGTGTGGATGTCTCCTTCATAGCTACGAAAGCAAGATAGAAAATGAGAGAGAGATGTTAGATGGATTTTATACGCACACTCTGTTCCTAGCCTACACATTGATGAAAATTTAAGCAAAGTATCCTTAACAGGGCCAAGCACATAGATAGAATGAATATACTCCTTTTCCTACTGAGGGGTTCCTCTTAACCAAAAGTCAGTATTCTCTTTTCCTACTAGTGCAGAAGGAGGCCATTTGGCACCAACCCTCTGAAAGAGTAGCTGGGCCCACTCCCCCGCCCTATCCCCGTAACCCCACCTAACTATTGAACACTAAGGGCAATTTAGCATGGCCAATCCACCTAACCTGCTATTCCGCCTAACCTGCACATCTTTGGGCTGTGGGAGGAAACCGGAGCACCCGGAGGAAACCCACGCAGACACGGGGGAGGACGTGCAGACTCCACACGGACAGTCGCCCGAGGCCGGAATCGAACCGGGTCCTCTAGTGCTGTGGGACAGCAGTGCTAACCACTGTACCACCATCCCGCTCCTTTCTTTCTTCTCTACCCATGTAGGCATGGCTAGTCATTGATATCTCTCTGTTTGTCTCCACTTTTTCTTTGCTCACTTTGTGTGCGGCAGTGAGCTCCTCTGAGAATTTCAAAGTGGGAGTCCAGTGGATTTTTGCTGGGCAGGAAAAAAAACAGTCCCCACCAGTCAGTACCAGTGGAGACCTGTGTTCAGGCACGCAAGACAGTGTCCGTCATATCCAAGTATTACTGTTTTCGCCTTCCAACATGGGTAAGGGAATGAAGGACTAAGGAACAAAGACAAGAGGATGGAGTTAAGATATAGACCTGCCCTGATCCAAGTGTGATGGGCTGAATGGCCTCCTCCTGTTGCTATGAAAGTCTTAGGGGGCTTCAGTTCATTCTCTCAGTTGCCTATTGCTTCTACGATCCCACTAATGGAGTTGTGGAGTTTTCCAAAGGACTGGTCAACACGGGTCAGTCAACATTAATCACCCTCGTCAGCGGGGATTTAAAAAATAAATTTAGAGTGCCCAATTCATTTTTTCCAATTAAGGGGCAATTTAGCGTGGCCAATCCACCTACCCTGCACATCTTTGGGTCGTGGGGGTGAAACCCACGCAGACACGGGGAGAACGTGCAAACTCCACACGGACAGTGACCCGGGGCCGGGATTCGAACCCGGGACCTCGGCGCCGTGAGGCAGCAATGGTAACCACTGCACCACCGTGCTGCCCCCCCTCGTCAGCAGGGCTGACAACCCTCCAGGATTGATCTGGAGTCTTCAGGAATTGAAGATCAATCTCCGCTGGATGCAATATCGTAGAAAAATCAGCAGGGCGTGAAAAACTATTGTGTGAGGGGGGGGGGGGGGGGGGGGGGAATTGTCGGCTTCCCCACGGCGATTTCATAATCAGGGGTGCGGCAGTGTTTAACGCAGGTTGCGCATGCTCCCCTCCAACACGGGTATCATCGCGACACGCACCGCATGCCGTTGGGACGGCCTCAGGATGTCACCTGAAGGCCCCCCCCCCCCCCCCCCCCCCCCCCGATGGGTCGGGTTCCCGACGGCGCGGTTGATGTGTGGTCTCAGCGGTCGGGAGCTCGGTGTGGCGGCTGCAGACTGGTCCAGCGGCGGCAACAGTCGGGCGGGAGCCATGCTGCTGGCCGGGAGGGGAGCTTCGGCAAGGGCCTGGGGGACGGGGGGCGGGGGGGGGGGGGTGTCCAGGGGGACACTATCTGGCAGGTGGGGCCCGCACATGGCCGCCGCCATTTGAACGGTGCGACCTCTGCAGGGTCATCGGCGTGAGCTCGCGCCGCCGCGGACCCGGCAATTCCCCGGCCATTTATTTCGTGGAGGCCGGGCATTTTACGTGGCGCGTCTGCTGGACCCTCACCGGTCGGAGGGTCGGTGATGGGGGGGCGCCGCCGATATTTCCCAAACGCCATGGATCGTCCGGACATAGCCTCAAAATCGGAGAATCCAGCCGTGGGGCTTTTCTGTCATTTTCTCTGAACACTTCTCTTTACGCAATATAAAAATATTAAAAATGGGGAGGTGGGGGGAGACGGACAAACATCACTTTAATGTGAAATGAGTCTTTGCTTTCCAGTTGGTGTAGGAAGGCAGTGCGTCACGAGGATGGACGTGTAGGCCAATTAATTACTGGAGTGGAGGGGAGAGTCGTGACGACATCTCCAGGAATACATTTAATCGCAGTTGGCAACTCTACTAGTTACCCTGATCTGGTGAGGAGACTGACATCAGGTGTAGGCCTGGATCTGAAGAATATTGGGCGGGATTCTCTGATCCCCCCCCCCCTCCCCCGGCCGGGTCGGAGCATCGCCGGAGGGGGTGGCATGGATCCCACCCCCGTCGGCTGCCGAATTCCCGGCGCTGGGGTTTTGGTGCTGGCATTGCCCGCCACCCCCCCCCCCCCCCCCCTCCCCCCGGCGATTTTCCGGCCCGCGATGGGCCAAGTGGCCGCCCATTTTCGGCCGGTCCCGCTGGCGTATGTCACGACAGGTACTTACCGGCGGGATCTGGCTCCTCCGGGGTCCCCGTGGGGGGGGGGGGGGGGGGGGGGGTGGATCTGGCCCCGGGGGGTGCCCCCATGGTGACCTGGCCCGCGATCGGAGCCCACCGATCCGCGGGCGGGCCTGTGCCGTGGGGGCGCTCTATTCCTCCGCGCCGGCCGGTGTAATGGTCTGCGATGGCCAGTGCAGAGATGAACCCCCCCCCCCGGGATGATGCCAGGACACGCGCGTGCGCCAACTCGCGCCGGCTGGCGGCGGCCCTTCGGTGCCGGTTGGCATGGCGCCAAGCCCCTGCCATGCCAGCCGCAGCGCAAACCACTCCGGCGCTGGCCTAGCCCCTCTAGGTGCGGAGGATTCTGCACCTTCGGGGAGGCCCGACGCCAGAGTGGTTCACGCCACTCCTTTCCGCCGGAGTTGCCCGCCCGTTTCCAAAGAATCCCGCCCATTTTCTCTGCCCATGTTAGCACGTTCCTGTCTTGGTTCCTTCAGTGGTCTGACTCTAATCATTAATCCGTGCAGCCCTTGCTCCATCCCTCCCCACCTCAGACACAGCAGGGAGCCAGGAGATCCATTCAATGCTATACATATTTCAAAAATCATTCTCATCACTTGTTCCATCGCTACCAAATCGGCACAAAGGAAGTTCTGCTTAGCTCCGCCATCCCCACTCTGACCTCTGACACAAACAGCGTACCTTTGTTGATTTCCCCTGACACAATGTGCAGCACGAGCTCATTGTAGGCGCTTTCGGCCTGTATCACTCCCTGACCATCATCATCATCAGCGCTCAGGTACGCTTCATACGTGGGCAGCTCCTGGAAGGCAGTTTGCACAGCTTGACTCAATCACCTGGAACATGTCCCTACTCCCTCTTCCCCCACTATATAGACGTACCATATATGTTTTCCACCATAAAGAACCCATTCATGGTCACAGAGTCTTTTACTGAGGTTGGGTGCAGAGGTCAATTAGAGGTAAACTGCACCTTGAGGTCACTTGGAGAGTAATTCCCTAGTACCTCGCTCTCTGTTGTCCCATTTTTGTTGATATTTTCCATTATTAATCCTTCAGTCCATATTTTTTGTAATGAAAACGCTGATGTAAACTTGTAATGTTGTCATTACACATTTCCACCAGTGTTGGCACTTTGGCATCTCAATTTTACATTTCTTTTTAAGCGATTTATGTTTGAGGGGTAAATATTATCCGGGGCTCTGCTCCTAATAATAATAATATATCTTTATTGTCACAAGTAGGGTTACATTAACTCTGCAATGAAGTTACTGTGAAAAGCCCCTAGTCGCCACACTCCGGCGCCTGTTTGGGTACACGGAGGGAGAATTCAGAATGTCCAAGTTACCTAACAGCACGTCTTTCGGGACTTGTGGGAGGAAACCGGAGCGCCCGGAGGAAACCCACGCAGACACGGGGAGAACGTGCAGACTCCGCACAGACAGTGACCCAAGCCGGGAATCGAACCTGGGACCTGATGTGTTGGGCAGGCTGGGTCTACGTGGACTGCGTTTGATGCAGTGTAGCGAGAGACAGACTTCCAACACTTGATGAGATGCAACATGATTTTATTTAACATCTAACTACAGTAGTCCCCCGTTATACCGCGCTCTTCACGATATACGGCGGGGGGGGGGGCTTATGGACCCCAACTGTCAGCTTCCCTCTCCGGATCAAAGTGAGCCGGCCGCTGAAATTGACACTGCCGGCTGCTCTCTCCCTCCAATCAGAAACATTAAAACTTAAAAGTTGGATTGGAGGGAGAGCGCAGCGGGCAGTGTCAATTTCAGCGGCCGGCTCACTTTGATCCGGAGAGGGAAGCTGCTCTCACACTGAAACAATCAGCCGGCCGCTGAAATTGACACTGCCCGCTGCTCTCTCCCTCCAACCAGCCGGCAGTGTCAATTTCAGCGGCCGGCTCACTTTGATCCGGAGAGGGAAGCTGCTCTCTCACTGAAACAATCAGCCGGCCGCTGAAATTGACACTGCCCGCTGCTCTCCCCCTCCAATCCAACTTTTAAGTTGTTAAAAATGCAGCAGTGCTTGTTTTAATTAGATCCACGATGGGGGTTTTAAATTTATTTAAAAATCTATGCATGCGCTTCCCATTGTGAGTCTACGGGGGTCTGACCTCTTCCCCCGCCCCCCGTAGACTCACAATGGGAAGCGCATGCATAGATTTTTAAATAAATTTAAAACCCCCATCGTGGATATCCGCGGCTCGGATGCAACGCGGGTGGCTGTCTTGGACCCCAACACCCGCGTTATAAAGGGGGACTACTGTATTTTACATGTTCAACTGTGTTGACACTATGCTGACTTGACTGGAGACCTGAGGCTAGCCTGACCAGACTTACTAGCTACCACATGGTGTTGGTACTGGCTAATGCTCACGAGCTCTGACTGTCTCAGAGGCTGGATCCCGAGAGAGCGGGAAAACTGGTGCCTTTAGCTTTATAGTAGCCGTGTCCTGTCTGGTGATTGGCTGCTGTGTTCTGTGTGCTCACTGGTCATCCTGTGTGTCAATCACTGCCTGTCTGCACTCCATCATATACATGGATGTATATTATGACAGGACCCTGGTGCTGTGAAGCAACAGGGCTAACTACTGTGCTGCAGCCACCTTCGAACAGCGCCAAGTCTCCAGAGTAGAATTTAAACCCATGACTTTCTCACTCAGAGAGGCAAGGTTGATGTATACCAACTGAACTGAACTATTCAAAGAGGGATTTTCAATGCAAATCATATCGTATCGTTGCAGAGATCTTTACTGCTGGCGATGAAGAGTATGGAGCATTTGAGGCTGATCAAGGCATAGCCACACAGCATGGGTGGTGATCATGTTTCCGGTGCACAGACCTGTCACAAACTCACCGCTTTGCAGAAAGGCTCCAATGTTTTCAGGACATATGGGAGGAAAATCTCCAGGAGAGAATCACGAACAAACTGCCTCACAGCCGCAGTGCTGTCAGAGTCAAGTTTCTACAGAGAAAGGGACAACAAGCCAGTCACTTTGAATGTCAACAATGATTATTGTGCAACAAGATAGGATTAATGAATGACCTCATTATGAAAGTTGATTGTGACCTCCAGAATCCTGCCGACTCCTGATAACCTTTCACCCCCTCCATCTTGCTTACCCCCTCCATCTTGCTGACCCCCTCCATCTTGCTTACCCCCTCCATCTTGCTTACCCCCTCCATCTTGCTTACCCCCTCCATCTTGCTCACCCCCTCCATCTTGCTTACCCCCTCCATCTTGCTGACCAGGAATCTGCTCTGCCTTAAAAATGTTCTAAGACTCGGTTTTCACTGCCTTCTGAGGAAGAGAGTTCCAGACACTCACGATCGTCTGAGAGAAAAATTTCTCTCCATCTCTGTCTTACATGGACAACCCCTTTTTAATTAATTTTTAAATAAATTTAGAGTACCCAATTCATTTTTTCCAATTAAGCGTGTTCAATCCACCTACCCCGCACATCTTTGGGTTGTGGGGGCGAAACCCACGCAAACACGGGGAGAATGTGCAAACTCCACACGGACAGTGACCCAGAGCCGGGATCGAACCTGGGACCTCGGCGCCGTGAGACTGCAGTGCTAACCACTGCGCCGCCGTGCTGCCCTGGCAACCCCTTATTTTTATACAGTGACCCTTCATAGATCATAGAATTTGCAGTGCAAAAGGAGACCATTCGGCCCATCGAGTCTGCACTGGCCCTTGGAAAGAGCACCCTACCCAAGCCCACACCTCCATCCTATCCCCGTAGCCCAATAACCCCCCCTAACCTTTTTTGGACACTAAGGGGAAATTTATCATGGTCAAGCCACCTAACCTGCACATCATTGGACTGTGGGAGGAAACCGGAGCACCCGGAGGAAACCCACGCAGACACGGGGAGAACATGCAGACTCCGCACAGACAGTGACCCAAGCCGGGAATCGACCCTGGGACCATGGAGCTGTGAAGCCATAGTGATAACCACTGTGCTACCATGCCGCCTCATTTTAGATTCTGGCACAAGAGGAAACTGCCTCTTCCCACCCACCCTGTCACAGCCCCTCAGAATCTTCAAGGTTTCGATCAAGTCACTTCTTATTCTTCTTATTCAGATACAAGCATAATCTCTGACCACCTTTCCTCATTAGTCAACACGCCCACTCCTGGTATTAGTCTGGTTAACCTCTGAACTGCTTCTAAAGCATTTACATCTTACCTTAAATAAGGAGACCAATACTGTACACAATATTCCAGATGTGTTTCACCATTTTACTAAGTTTTACACTCAGTTTGAGAGAGAGAAGAGTGGGTCTAAGACTAGTATTTGAAACTTAACTGAGGGTAATTATGAGTGCATAAAAGCAGAGCTATCTAAAGTGAACTAGCAAATAGGGTAAGGGGTAGCTCTACAGAGATGCCGTTAAAGGGGATATTTCGGAATACACAGAATCGATGCATTCCAACAAAAAATAAAATTTCCAAGGGGGAGGACCCACCATCCGTGGTTACCTAAAAAAGTTAAAGATAGTATCAAACTTAAGATAATAGCATATTAGGGCAGCACGGTGGCACAGTGGTTAGCATTGCTGCCTACGGCGCTGAGGACCCGGGTTCGAATCCCGGCCCTGGGTCACTGTCCGTGTGGAGTTTGCACATTCTCCCCGTGTTTGTGTGGGTTTCGCCCCCAACAACCCAAAGATGTGCAGGGTAGGTAGATTGGCCAGGCTAAATTGCCCCTTAATTGGAAAAAATAATTGGGTATTCTAAATTAAAAAAAAAAGATAATAGCATATTATTGCGCAATGATGGCTGGCAGATCAGAAGATTGGACAGAATATAAAGAACAGCTAAGAATGACTAAAAGATTGAGGAGAAAGGAAAAATGAGAGAGGAAACTAGCTCAAAATGTGAAGATTCGATAGTAAGAATTTCTCTAGATATTTAAAAAAGGAAAAGAGTTGGAGAAAGTGAGTGAGGAATTAATAATGGTAAAGAAGGAGACGGCAGATCAGGTCTTTTGCATCGGTCTTCACTATATCGGATACAAGTAACACCCCAGAAATAGCTGTTAAGTCAGGAAATGGAAAGGCAGGAGGAAGTCAAGAAAATTACAATCACCAGGGAAGTGGTACTGGGCAAATTGTTGGAGTTGCGGGTTGACAAGTCCCCGGGTCCAGACGGACTTCATCCTAGGGTCTTAAAAGAAGGAGCTGGGGAGATAGTTAAAGTGTTGATTTTAAGTTTCCAAAACTCCCCCGTGGCTGGGAAGGTTCCGTTAGATTGAAAAATAGCAAATCTAACTCCTTCATTCAAAAAAAAGTGAGGGAGACAGAAAGCAGAAACTACAGACCCGTTAGCTTAACACCTGTCATCGGAAAAATGTTGGAAGCCATTATTAAAGACGTAATAGCAGGACACTTCAAAATATTAAAAGTAATCAGGAAGAGTCAACATGGTTTTGTGAAAACGAAATCAGGTTTAGCCAATTCATTGGGTTTTTTTTTAAAGAAGTAATATATACAAAGAACAAAGAAAATTACAGCACAGGAACAGGCCCTTCGGCCCTCCCAGCCTGCGTCGATCCAGATCCTTTATCTAAACCTGTTGCCTATTTTCCAAGGTCTACTTCTCTCTGTTCCCCCACCCGTTCATATATCTGTCCAGATGCATTTTAAATGATGCTATCGTACCCGCCTCTACCACCTCCGCTGGCAAAGCGTTCCAGGCACCCACCACCCTGTGGATAAAGGGGAACTGGTGGATGTGCTGTCCAGAAGGCATTTGACAAGATTTCATCGAAGGTTATTGCAAAAAAATAAAAGCCCATGGCTTCGGGGAAAATATATTGACATGGATTGATTAGCTAACAGGATACAGAGAGTAGACATAAATGGGTATTTTTCTGGTTGGCAGGATGTAACGAGTGGTGTGCCACAGGGATCAGTGCTGGGAGCCTCAACCTTTTTAGAATTTATGTAAATGACTTGCATGAAAGGCCAGCAGGAACGGTTGCCAAATTTGCTGACGCTACATAGGTAGACAGGAAAGTAAGATGTGAAGAGGAAATAAGTAGGCTACAAAAGGACAAGATAGGTTGCGAGTGGGCAAAGTGTCCGGGCTGGGATTTTCCGCTCAAATTCTTCTTGGGCTGGTTTAGTTTCGGCAGTCGCAAATCTCACAAGAGCCCTAAATCGTGTTTAACGTCGATGGGAATTCTCATCGCGATGGTCCCCATCCCCGTCCCGGCCAGCGACACAATGGGAACCCCAACATCCAACGTCAGGAGCCACTTAATAATAAAGTTAAATGTAATTATCAGGCCTCCCCGCTTGATAATCTCAACCCCAATCAGGTTATTCCTTCAGGTTGGCGTGAACTATGAAGGTCTTCATTGGTGGTCGACCCACCAGAGGAGCTCAGGTAGGTGAGTTTACCGCTCGAGGGCAGTTGGGCGGGCATGTAATGCCCGGGCAGCGCCATGGAGTCATGCAGGGTGTTGTAGGGCCTTCCCCCTCATATTTTTACATCTAAGTTCTGAGCAATACCACGGAGTGAGCCGCCATTAGGGCCGGTGACCTCAACACCGCCTTTCCCACCGGCTGCCACGCTCCGCAAAAGAAAAGATGAAAATCTGCCTCGGCAAATGGAATATAATTTGGGAAAATGTGAAATTGCCCATTTTGTGGGAGGAAAGTTAAAAAGGAGCACATGATCTAAGTGGTGACAGGTTGCAGAGCTCTTGAGGTGCAGAGGGATCTGGGTGTCTTAGTGCCTGAATCACAGAAGGCTGGCAAACAGGTACAGCAAGTAATTAGGAAATATAACAGAATGTTGTCATTTATTGTGAGGGGAATTGTAGGGAGGTTGTGCTTCAGTTATACACGGCATCGATGAGACCACGGGCTGGATTCTCTGGTCGCCGCCGCTGGAATCGCGTTCGCCGACGGGCGGGAGAATCCAAATTCCCGACAGAATCGGGGGGGGCGAGTACACCGCACCACGCATCCATGGCCTTGGGCCATTGCCTGAGGCCTGCCCCCTGATGCTCCGCCCCCGACTGGCCGAGTTCCCAAACGACGTGGAACAGGTGCGATCCCGCCCGTCGGGAACTCGGCGTGGTGGATGCGGACTCAGTCCAGAGCTGCCAGAGTCGGGGCAGGGCTGATCCGCGGCGGGCAGGAGTGGACATATTTGGAGTTGGGGGGCGCTGTGGTGGGGTGGTCCTGAACGCGTGAGCCGACCGAATGGGGAGGGGGGACTTTCTCGGGCCGGGTCTGCGAGTGGCATCCACCATGAAGCACACCAAAGGTTTCCTATATTAATGTCGGGATTGGATGAGTTGTCTTATGAGGGAAGGTTGCCCAGGCTCGTTTGTATCCATTAAGAGTTTAGAAGAACAAGAAGCTTCTTGAGGGGTATTGACAGGGTGGATGTGGGGGAGGATGTTTCCTCTGCAACTAAGGGGTCACTGGTTAAAAATAAGGGGTCGCCATTTAAAATGGAGATGAGAATTTCTTTCTCTCAGAGGATCAAGAATCTCTGGAACTTTCTTTCTCAATGGCAGAGCTAGATAGATTTGTGATGAGCAAGGGGGTGGAATAATATTGGGATAGTGCAAATATGGAGTTGAGGTTAAAATCACATTAGTCATGGTCTTATTGAATGGCGGAGCAGGCTTGAGGGGCCGAATGGCCTACTCCTGCTCCTAATTCGTAATTGGAACCCAACCAGACGGTGAAGTATGGAACTATGTAACAATTTATTTTCTCAACAGCTGGTTTATTTACAGGGTACAGCATTACAAATGTCTGCCTCGTACCTACCAACCCGCATTCTCTCAGCAGTCTCTCTTTATATGTACTCTAAGTACTGAGGTGAACAATGTCCTTTATCTCTGTAACTGAACAATATAATGAACATATCATTAACAAGTCAGCGCAACAGGAACAACACTGGGGATCCCTAGGTCACACTGCCTGAATCACAAAAGAGACACTGTTGCTGGGTCCAAAGGGAGTTAAAAAATGTCTGGTCCCAGGGACGTTGCTTTCAAAGGGCAGCACACGAGGGAGAGAGCGACCCCGCCAGGGATTACAGCTCATATCTTCGGTCACACTGCCTCTTAAGATAGCTACACAATGCAGGGAGACTCACTCACACTCAAGCTGAGTGTGACACACCCTCTCACCTTCCGCCACACGGCCTACCCCGCTCACGCATACCTTCAGTACTCGGACTCGGGTGTTGTTGAGCAGTTGGTTTATTTCAGCCGAGAGTCCGCCAGCTGTCTGTGCGGAAAGCAGCAGGTGTTGAAAGGTGTAGACTGCGTCTTGCAGTAACTGCAAACAGAAGACGAGAGGAGAGGATGTGTGAAACGGGTACTCTGTGAGAGTCATGTTCTGGGACATTTTTGAAGTTCATTCACTGGGCGTGTGCTTCGCTGGTTAGAACAACATTTATCGCCCATGTCTAATTGCCCCTCGAGAAGGTGGTGGTGAGCCGCCTTCTTGAGCCGTGGCAGTCCATATGGTGTAGGTACACCCACAGTGCTGTTAGGGAGGGATTTCCAGGATTTTGACCCAGTGACAGTGAAGGAACAACTGAGATATTTGCAAGTTGGGGTGGTGAGTGACTTGGAGGGGAACCTCCAGGAGGTGATGTCCCCATGTGTATCTGTTCTTGCCATTCTCGGTAGAGGTGACAGGTTCTGTCGACGGAAGTTTCAGCACGCAACCAGCCAAAAGATATAACTAAAAACGGCATGACGTTTAAGCAATATTCAATAAGGAACCTTCTTTATACATACTCTTAAGTACTTAACTGAACAATGTCCTGTAGTTGACTTCTCTTATACTGCCTGACTCATAATTGGATGGCCAATCCGCTCTTGTGTACTCAGCTGTGTAACATTTCAGTCTGAATTTACAGAGCTGAATGGATTGCGTTATAGAATGATACAGCACAGAGTGAAGCCATTCAACCCATTGTCTCTGTTCCGGCTCTTTGAAAAAGAACATAGAACGTACAGTGCAGAAGGAAGCCATTCGGCCCATCGAGTCTGCACCGACCCACTTAAGCCCTCACTTCCACCCTATCCCCGTAACCCAGTAACCCCATCTAACCTTTTTGGACACTAAGGGTAATTTAGCCTGGCCAATCCACCGAACCTGTGGGAGGAAACAGGAGCATCCGGAGGAAACTCCGGATTTCCCCGAGCGTCCAAAGGTTGGGTGGGCTTCCGGGGATAGGGTGGGAGATTGGGCCTAGGTCGGGTGCTCCTTCGAAAGCTTGGTGCAGACTCGATGGGCCGAATGGCCTGGTCCTGCACTGTAGGGATGATATGATTCTATGAGACTAAACCAGAGGGATCATTTCTGCCGTCAATCTGTCGCACTCCCATCTCTGAGCCACAAGGATTGGGGTTCAAGCCCCCAATCCAGGGCTTGAACGCAAAAATCGAGGGTGATATGAGAGAGGGCTGCAGTGCCGCAGGTCTTTCTTCCTTTTCGCTCTCCCGATCTTACACAGAGCAGCCACTTGGGGATCAGGCGCCAAATGTAGAGTTGAACCCGGCGGTAACGGGGGCTGTGTCACTCCTGGGAGAAGGAGTGAGCCGTCCGGGGCTCTCAGTGGAGGGGCCGACGATTCGGTTACATCCGGAGCAGACCTTGTGAGTTTCACTGCTTTTGAATCCTGGTGGCCGTTGTGCAAGTTTGCGGGCAGCTCAGTCCCTCCGAGCGTGGCTTTTACCTTTTCAAATGCTTATACATCTGCTCACACACGCGTATACCTCCTTGCATGCCTTTTGTGTGCGCATATTTGCCCAGTGTGTGGGTGCCAATCTGCGTGTCTGTCCACTCTGTGTGTGCATATATGTGATTGTGTTTGTGTGTTTATCCACATGTATGTGTGTGTGTGTGTTGGGGGGTGTTTGCTGTGTGTGTGGCAGCACACATGTCTGTATTTACATGTATGTGTCTCTGTGTTGAGTATGTGTTTGAAGTGTCTGAATGTGTGTGCACATATCTATATGTGTGTGTCTGTCTTTGTGTGTCCATGTGTGTATGTATGTATGTCTATCTGTCGGTATGTGTGTATCTCTTTCTGTGTGTGTCTGTGTGCATTGTGTATGTCTATCTGTGTATCCATGTGCACATCATTCCTGCCTAAACCCATGCTGGCTGTCTCTGTATCTATTCCTGTATGTGTGCTTGTAGCTGTGTGTACATGCCTGTGTATGTGTGTGTGTGTGTCGGTGCATCTGTCCGTACATGTGTTTGTCAGTATGTGTGCGTGTGTTTGCATTGTGTGTGTCTATCTTTATTTGTGTACCTTGTTGTTTGTGTGTGTCTTCCTCTTTCACCTGAACCCATGTGTGGCAGTCTCTGTGTGAGTGTTTGTCTGTATGTGTGTATACATCTGTGCATGTCTGTGCGTGTGTGTGTTGTACATGTCTGTCAGTGTGTACGTAGATAGCTGTGCACATGTGTGTGTCAGTGTGTGTGTCAGTGAAAGTATGTGAGAGTGTGAGTATGAATGTGTCAGTGAGAGTGCATCAGAGTGTGTCAGTGTGTGAGTGTCAATGAGTATGTGTGTGTGTGTGTCAGTGTGTGAGAGTGTCAGTGAATGTGTGTGTGTCCATGCAAGTGTGTCAGAGTGTGAATGTGTCAGAATGTGATTGTGTCAGTAAGTCAGTCAGTGAGAGTGGGTTAGCATGTGAGTGGGTCAGTGAGAGTGTGTCAGTGCATGTGTCAGTGAGAGTGTGTCAGTGAGAGTGTCAGTGAGAGTGTCAGTGAGAGTGTGTCAGTGAGAGTGTCAGTGAGAGTGTGTCAGTGAGAGTGTCAGTGAGAGTGTGTCAGTGAGAGTGTGTCAGTGAGAGTGTGTCAGTGAGAGTGTCAGTGAGAGTGTCAGTGAGAGTGTGTCAGTGAGAGTGCGTCAGTGAGAGTGTCAGTGAGAGTGTGTCAGTGAGAGTGTGTCAGTGAGAGTGTGTCAGTGAGAGTGTGTCAGTGAGAGTGTCAGTGAGAGTGTCAGTGAGAGTGTGTCAGCGAGAGTGTGTCAGTGAGAGTGTCAGTGAGAGTGAGTCAGTGAGAGTGTCAGTGAGAGTGTGTCAGTGAGTGTGTCAGTGAGAGTATGTCAGTGAGAGAGTATCAGTGAGAGTGTGTCAGTGAAAGTGAGTCAGTGAGAGTGTGTCAGTGAGAGTGTGTCAGTGAGAGTGTCAGTGAGAGTGTCAGTGAGAGTGTGTCAGCGAGAGTGTGTCAGTGAGAGTGTCAGTGAGAGTGAGTCAGTGAGAGTGTCAGTGAGAGTGTGTCAGTGAGTGTGTCAGTGAGAGTATGTCAGTGAGAGAGTATCAGTGAGAGTGTGTCAGTGAGAGTGTGTCAGTGAGAGTGTGTCAGTGAGAGTGTGTCAGTGAGAGTGTGAGTGAGAGTGTGTCAGTGAGAGTGTGTCAGTGAGAGTGTCAGTGAGAGTGTCAGTGAGAGTGTGTCAGTGAGAGTGTGTCAGTGAGAGTGTCAGTGAGAGAGTATCAGTGAGAGTGTGTCAGTGAGAGTGTCAGTGAGAGTGTGTCAGTGAGAGTGTGTCAGTGAGAGTGTGTCAGTGAGAGTGTCAGTGAGAGTGTGTCAGTGAGAGAGTATCAGTGAGAGTGTATCAGTGAGAGTGTGTCAGTGAGAGTGTCAGTGAGAGTATGTCAGTGAGAGTGTCAGTGAGAGTGTGTCAGTGAGAGTGTGTCAGTGAGAGTGTGTCAGTGAGAGTGTCAGTGAGAGAGTGTCAGTGAGAGTGTGTCAGTGAGAGAGTGTCAGTGAGAGTGAGTCAGTGAGAGAGTATCAGTGAGAGTGTGTCAGTGAGAGTGTCAGTGAGAGTGTGTCAGTGAGAGTGTCAGTGAGAGTTTGTCAGTGAGAGTGTCAGTGTGTGTGTGTCAGTGTGTGTGTCAGTGAGAGTGTGTCAGTGAGAGTGAGTCAGTGAGAGTGAGTCAGTGAGAGTGTGTCAGTGAGAGTGTGTCAGTGAGAGTGTGTCAGTGAGAGTGTGTCAGTGAGAGTGTGTCAGTGAGAGTGAGTCAGTGAGAGTGAGTCAGTGAGAGTGTGTCAGTGAGAGTGTGTCAGTGAGAGTGTGTCAGTGAGAGTGTGTCAGTGAGAGTGTGTCAGTGAGAGTGAGTCAGTGAGAGTGAGTCAGTGAGAGTGTGTCAGTGAGAGTGAGTCAGTGAGAGTGAGTCAGTGAGAGTGTGTCAGTGAGAGTGTGTCAGTGAGAGTGTGTCAGTGAGAGTGTGTCAGTGAGTGTGTGTCAGTGAGAGTGTGTCAGTGAGAGTGTCAGTAGAGTGTGTCAGTGAGAGTGTGTCAGTGAGAGTGTGTAAGTGAGAGTGTGTCAGTGAGTGTGTCAGTGAGAGTGTGTCAGTGAGAGTGTCAGTGAGAGTGTGTCAGTGAGAGTGACAGTGTGTGTGTATCAGTGTGTGTGTCAATGAGAGTGTGTCATTGAGCATGTCAGTGAGAGTGTCAGTGAGAGTGTGTCAGTGAGTGTGTCAGTGAGAGTGTCAGTGAGAGGATCAGTGAGAGTGTGCCAGTGCGAGTGTGTCAGTGAGAGTGTGTCAGTGAAAGTGAGTCAGTGAGAGTGTGTCAGTGAGAGTGTGTCGGTGAGAGTGTCAGTGAGAGAGTGTCAGTGAGAGTGTGTCAGTGAGAGTGTGTCAGTGAGAGTGTGTCAGTGAGAATGTCAGTGTATGTCAGTGTGTGTGTCAGTGAGTGTGTCAGTGAGAGAGTGTCAGTGAGAGTGTGTCAGTGAGAGTGTGTCAGTGAGAGTGTGTCAGTGAGAGTGTGTCAGTGAGAGTGTCAGTGAGAGTATGTCAGTGAGAGTGTGTCAGTGAGAGTGTGTCGGTGAGAGTGTCAGTGAGAGTGTGTCAGTGAGAGTGTGTCAGTGAGAGTGTGTCAGTGAGAATGTCAGTGTATGTCAGTGTGTGTGTCAGTGAGTGTGTCAGTGAGAGTGTCAGTGAGTGTGTGTCAGTGAGAGTGTCAGTGAGAGTGTGTCAGTGAGAGTGTCAGTGAGAGTGTGTCAGTGAGAGTGTGTCAGCGAGAGTGTCAGTGAGAGTATGTCAGTGAGAGTGTGTCAGCGAGAGTGTCAGTGAGAGTGTGTCAGTGAGAGTGTGTCAGTGAGAGTGTGTCAGTGAGAGTGTCAGTGAGAGTGTCAGTGAGAGTGTGTCAGTGAGAGTGTGTCAGCGAGAGTGTCAGTGAGAGTGTGTCAGTGAGAGTGTGTCAGTGAGAGTGTGTCAGTGAGAGTGTCAGTGAGAGTGTCAGTGAGAGTGTCAGTGAGAGTGTGTCAGTGAGAGTGTGTCAGTGAGAGTGTCAGTGAGAGTGTGTCAGTGAGAGTGTGTCAGTGAGAGTGTGTCAGTGAGACTGTGTCAGTGAGTGTGTCAGTGAGAGTGTCAGTGAGAGTCAACGAGAATGTGTCAGTGAGAGTGTCAGTGAGAGTGTGTCAGTGAGAGTGTCAGTGAGAGTGTCAGTGTGTGTGTGAGTGAGAGTGTCAGTGAGAGTGTGTCAGCGAGAGTGTGTCAGTGAGAGTGTGTCAGTGAGAGTGTGTCAGTGAGAGTGTCAGTGAGAGTCAACGAGAATGTGTCAGTGAGAGTGTCAGTGAGAGTGTGTCAGTGAGAGTGTGTCAGTGAGAGTGTGTCAGTGAGAGTGTGTCAGTGAGAGTGTGTCAGTGAGAGTGTCAGTGAGAGTCTGTCAGTGAGAGAGTATCAGTGAGAGTGTGTCAGTGAGAGTGTCAGTGAGAGTGTGTCAGTGAGAGTGTCAGTGAGAGTTTGTCAGTGAGAGTGTCAGTGTGTGTGTGTCAGTGTGTGTGTCAGTGAGAGTGTGTCAGTGAGAGTGAGTCAGTGAGAGTGAGTCAGTGAGAGTGTGTCAGTGAGAGTGTGTCAGTGAGAGTGTGTCAGTGAGAGTGTGTCAGTGAGAGTGTGTCAGTGAGAATGTGTCAGTGAGAATGAGTCAGTGAGAGTGTGTCAGTGAGTGTGTGTCAGTGAGAGTGTGTCAGTGAGAGTGTCAGTAGAGTGTGTCAGTGAGAGTGTGTCAGTGAGAGTGTGTAAGTGAGAGTGTGTCAGTGAGTGTGTCAGTGAGAGTGTGTCAGTGAGAGTGTCAGTGAGAGTGTGTCAGTGAGAGTGACAGTGTGTGTGTATCAGTGTGTGTGTCAATGAGAGTGTGTCATTGAGCATGTCAGTGAGAGTGTCAGTGAGAGTGTGTCAGTGAGTGTGTCAGTGAGAGTGTCAGTGAGAGGATCAGTGAGAGTGTGCCAGTGCGAGTGTGTCAGTGAGAGTGTGTCAGTGAAAGTGAGTCAGTGAGAGTGTGTCAGTGAGAGTGTGTCGGTGAGAGTGTCAGTGAGAGAGTGTCAGTGAGAGTGTGTCAGTGAGAGTGTGTCAGTGAGAGTGTGTCAGTTAGAATGTCAGTGTATGTCAGTGTGTGTGTCAGTGAGTGTGTCAGTGAGAGAGTGTCAGTGAGAGTGTGTCAGTGAGAGTGTGTCAGTGAGAGTGTGTCAGTGAGAGTGTGTCAGTGAGAGTGTCAGTGAGAGTATGTCAGTGAGAGTGTGTCAGTGAGAGTGTGTCGGTGAGAGTGTCAGTGAGAGAGTGTCAGTGAGAGTGTGTCAGTGAGAGTGTGTCAGTGAGAGTGTGTCAGTGAGAATGTCAGTGTATGTCAGTGTGTGTGTCAGTGAGTGTGTCAGTGAGAGTGTCAGTGAGTGTGTGTCAGTGAGAGTGTCAGTGAGAGTGTGTCAGTGAGAGTGTCAGTGAGAGTGTGTCAGTGAGAGTGTGTCAGCGAGAGTGTCAGTGAGAGTATGTCAGTGAGAGTGTGTCAGCGAGAGTGTCAGTGAGAGTGTGTCAGTGAGAGTGTGTCAGCGAGAGTGTCAGTGAGAGTGTGTCAGTGAGAGTGTGTCAGTGAGAGTGTGTCAGTGAGAGTGTCAGCGAGAGTGTCAGTGAGAGTGTGTCAGTGAGAGTGTGTCAGTGAGAGTGTGTCAGTGAGAGTGTCAGTGAGAGTGTCAGTGAGAGTGTCAGTGAGAGTGTCAGTGAGAGTGTGTCAGTGAGAGTGTGTCAGTGAGAGTGTCAGTGAGAGTGTGTCAGTGAGAGTGTGTCAGTGAGAGTGTGTCAGTGAGACTGTGTCAGTGAGTGTGTCAGTGAGAGTGTCAGTGAGAGTGTCAGTGAGAGTCAACGAGAATGTGTCAGTGAGAGTGTCAGTGAGAGTGTGTCAGTGAGAGTGTCAGTGAGAGTGTCAGTGTGTGTGTGAGTGAGAGTGTCAGTGAGAGTGTGTCAGCGAGAGTGTCAGTGAGAGTCTGTCAGTGAGAGAGTGTCAGTGAGAGTGTGTCAGCGAGAGTGTCAGTGAGAGTGTGTCAGTGAGAGTGTGTCAGTGAGAGTGTGTCAGTGAGAGTGTGTCAGTGAGGGAGTGTCAGTGAGAGTATCAGTGAGAATGTCAGTGAGTGTGTCAGTGAGTGTGTCAGTGAGTGTGTCAGTGAGAGTGTCAGTGAGAGTGCCAGTGAGTGTGTCAGTGAGAGTGTGTCAGTGAGTGTGAAAGTGTGTGTGTGTCAGTGAGTGTGTCAGTGAGCGTGTCAGTGAGTGTGTCAGTGAGTGCGTCAGTGAGCGTGTGTCAGTGAGAGTGTCAGTGAGAGTGTCAGTGAGAGTGTCAGTAAGAGTGTGTCAGCGAGAGTGTGTCAGCGAGAGTGTCAGCGAGAGTGTGTCAGTGAGAGTGTCAGTGAGAGTGTCAGCGAGAGTGTCAGTGAGAGTGTGTCAGTGAGAGTGTCAGTGAGAGTATGTCAGTGAGAGTGTCAGTGAGAGTGTGTCAGTGAGAGTGTCAGTGAGAGTGTGTCAGTGAGAGTGTGTCAGTGAGAGTGTCAGTGAGAGTGTGTCAGTGAGAGTGTCAGTGAGAGTGTGTCAGTGAGAGTGTGTCAGTGAGTGTGTGTCAGTGAGTGTGTGTCAGTGAGAGTGTCAGTGAGAGTGTGTCAGTGAGTGTCAGTGAGAGTGTGTCAGTGAGAGAGTGTCAGTGAGAGTGTGTCTGAGAGTGTGTCAGTGAGTGTGTGTGCATGAGAGTGTCAGTGAGAGTGTGTCAGTGAGAGTGTGTCAGTGAGAGTGTCAGTGAGAGTGTCAGTGAGAGTGTCAGTGAGAGTGTGTCAGTGAGAATGTGTCAATGAGAGTGTGTCAGTGAGAGTGTCAGTGAGAGTGTGTCAGTGAGTGTCAGTGAGAGTGTGTCAGTGAGAGAGTGTCAGTGAGAGTGTGTCAGTGAGAGTGTGTCAGTGAGAGTGTGTCAGTGAGAGAGTGTCAATGAGTGTCAGTGAGAGTGTGTCAGTGAGTGTCAGTGAAAGTGTGTCAATGAGAGTGTGTCAGTGAGAGTGTCAGTGAGAGTGTGTCAGTGAGTGTCAGTGAGAGTGTGTCAGTGAGAGTGTCAGTGAGAGTGTGTCAGTGAGAGTGTCAGCGAGAGTGTCAGTGAGTGTGTCAGTGAGAGTGTGTCAGTGAGAGTGTGTCAGTGAGAGTGTCAGTGAGAGTGTGTCAGTGAGAGTGTGTCAGTGAGAGTGTGTCAGTGAGTGTGTCAGTGAGAGTGTCAGTGAGAGTGTGTCAGTGAGAGTGTGTCAGTGAGAGTGTCAGTGAGAGTGTCAGTGAGAGTGTCAGTGAGAGTGTGTCAGTGAGAGTGTATCAGTGAGAGTGTGTCAGTGAGAGTGTATCAGTGAGAGTGTGTCAGTGAGAGTGTGTCAGTGAGAGTGTATCAGTGAGAGTGTGTCAGTGAGAGTGTCAGTGAGAGTGTGTCAGTGAGAGTATGTCAGCGAGAGTGTCAGTGAGAGTGTGTCAGTGAGAGTGTGTCAGCGAGAGTGTCAGTGAGAGTGTCAGTGAGAGTGTATCAGTGAGAGTGTGTCAGTGAGAGTGTATCAGTGAGAGTGTCAGTGAGAGTGTGTCAGTGAGAGTGTCAGTGAGAGTGTGTCAGTGAGAGTGTATCAGTGAGAGTGTGTCAGTGAGAGTGTATCAGTGAGAGTGTGTCAGTGAGAGTGTCAGTGAGAGTGTGTCAGTGAGAGTATGTCAGCGAGAGTGTCAGTGAGAGTGTGTCAGTGAGAGTGTGTCAGCGAGAGTGTCAGTGAGAGTGTGTCAGCGAGAGTGTCAGTGAGAGTGTGTCAGTGAGAGTGTGTCAGTGAGAGTGTATCAGTGAGAGTGTGTCAGTGAGAGTGTGTCAGTGAGAGTGTGTCAGTGAGAGTGTGTCAGTGAGAGTGTGTCAGTGAGAGTGTGTCAGTGAGAGAGTGTCAGTGAGAAAGTGTCAGTGAGAGTGTGTCAGTGAGAGTGTGTCAGTGAGAGTGTGTCAGTGAGAGTGTGTCAGTGAGAGTGTGTCAGTGAGAGTGTGTCAGTGAGAGAGTGTCAGTGAGAGAGTGTCAGTGAGAGTGTGTTAGTGAGAGTGTGCACGTGTGTTTTCCAATCTTGTGGCAGTGCAGCACCTGATTGATAACGGTCTGCGCTCTCTGGGTGAAGAATCGATCACCGGCGAATGCGAATCGAGGTGGCAGCTCACTCAGGGACTGTATCAGTGTTTCTGTATTCTCATAGCAACGATGCATCTGAACAGATTGGTACGGCAAACGTTGAAGCTGCCTGCAAGCCTGTGAGAAATGGAGAAGAGAACTTAGACTGAAAATAGTAAAGTAAAGGAACTTGACCAGATAACCCTTGAACACAAAGTGCCCAATGGCAGCAACTGAGGTTAAACACAGACCGCAACACAAAAGTTAACAATCAGATAGTCACACCTCCCCAGAATATAGCTACATCTCTCCCAGTTATTAACAATCCACAATGATCTCTGACCCAGTGTCCGGTGATTCAGAGCTAACCCCGTGCCCCACTCTTAATCCCTAACCCTCACCTTTAAAACCTCCAGTCTTCTGTCTACTATCACAGAGTGTGCTGTCACTCTCTCATCCCAGTCACCAGTCAACCACTGTCCTTACACCCCTCCCCCCCCCCCCCTCCGCCATCTCCCTTTGTTACTGGTTGCTGTTCACCCTCTCCCAACCAAGTCCCTCAGCTCTTGTCTCTCCATCCTTCTCCCTCTCGCTCCTTCTCTCGCTCCCTCTCTCCACCACTGCCCCCAACTCCTAGCCACTAGCCTGCCTGGGAGATGCATGCCACATTTTGGGAAACTCCTGGGAAACCCAACAAGGTTAGCGACCCTTGACCTGTAACCATGTGACTTGTGACCCAGTGACCTATGGCTCAGTGACTTGAAAGCTAATAACCCATAACCCATCAACCTGTGACCTAATGACTAGATACTAAATGACCTGTAGACATGTGACCTGTGATCCAGTGACCTGCGACCCAGTAACTTGAAACCCAGTAGCATGTGACCCAATGACCTGTGACCCAGTAACCTATGACCTGTGACCCAGTGACTTGAAACCCAGTAACCCACGATCTGTGACCCTATGACCTGTGACCCAGTAACCTATGACCTGTGACCCAGTGACTTGAAACCCAGTAACCCACGATCTGTGACCCAATGACCTGTGACCCAGTAACCTATGACCTGTGACGCAGTGACTTGAAACCCAGTAACCCATGATCTGTGACCCTGTGACCCAGTGACCTGTGACCCAGTGACTACCTCATTGACCGTGCTTCAGTTTCCAAGCTCACATGCTACTCCCAAATTCCCAGCCATCAGAAGCAACGACAGAGGGATTGTTGATCTTTACCTCGATGAGAGAGCTGTAGTTGTGCTCTTTGCTCTTCACCAAGCTAATTACTCGGCTAACTTCCTCGGAGAAGAGTCTTCGGGTTTCCAGGAGGCTGGCCTTCATGAGGACGGCCACCCTGTCACCCACTGAGGTGAGGTGGGGCCGCACCTGTTCCTCACAGCACCATCGCACCCGATCGCCAAACGAAGCTGCGAATAAAATAATTCACGGTCAGGATCGGGCCTCGCCCCACTGCTATCTGCATCCACTGCGATCTGCATCCACTGCTATCTGCATCTCTGCGATCTGCATCCACTGCCAAATCCATCACCTGCCATCTCCATCCACTGCCATCTCCATCCACTGCCACCTCCATCCCCTGCCATCTCCATCCACTGCCATCTCCATCACCTGCTACCTCCATCCCCTGCCATCTCCATCCACTGCCATCTCCATCCACTGCCATCTCCACCCACTGCCATCTCCACCCACTGCCATCTCCATCCACTGCCATCTCCATCCACTGCCATCTCCATCCACTGCCATCTCCATCCACTGCCATCTCCATCCACTGCCATCTCCATCCACTGCCATCTCCATCCACTGCCATCTCCATCCACTGCCATCTCCATCCACTGCCATCTCCATCCACTACCATCTCCACCCACTGCCATCTCCATCCACTGCCATCTCCATCCACTGCCATCTCCATCCACTGCTACCTCCATCCACTGCGATCTCCATCCACTACCATCTCCATCCACTGCCATCTCCATCCACTGCCATCTCCATCCACTGCCATCTCCATCCACTGCCATCTCCATCCACTACCATCTCCACCCACTGCCATCTCCATCCACTGCCATCTCCATCCACTGCCATCTCCATCCACTGCTACCTCCATCCACTGCGATCTCCATCCACTACCATCTCCATCCACTGCCATCTCCATCCCCTGCCATCTCCATCCACTGCCATCTCCATCCACAGCCATCTCCATCCACTGCCGTCTACATCCCCTCGTATCTCCATCCCACTGCCTGTGGTATTATCATAACTATCAGCATTGCAAGGGTTAATGTAGTGTCGAGAGTAGCCACTAGAAGGAGCTACAGTTACAACTATATAAGGCAGTGATGCTAATCCTTGGGGGAGGAGTGAATACAGGAGTTAGCTAGAGAGAGTCAGAAGAACAGATAGTGTAAGTGAGAGCAGATCATAGTTTAAACCAGTGGGGAGATTTCTGTAGATGAGTGTCGTTAGATGTTATTGATCAACTGTGTATTCTTCAGGAGTACGTGTCAAATCCAAATTAGTAGTGTTGATAAATTTATAGCTTTGTTTAAGTTCAATCTATTTTGTGGTCTTTGTGAACACTACGCCAACCATCCTGAGATGAGCAACACAAAGTACACCACACTGTCACCACCTACCAGCTCCGTAAGTGATTTTTAAAAATTTATTCTTTCTTGGGATGTGGTGGGGGTTGCCAAAGGGCCCAGCATTTGTTACCCATCCCTAATTGCCCTTTGAACTGAATGTCTCGCTCGGCCATCTCATCGGGCAGATAAGAGCATAGAATTTACAGTGCAGAAGGAGGCCATTCGGCCCATCGAGTCTGCACCGGCTCCTGGAAAGAGCACCCTACCCAAGCCCACACCTCCACCCTATCCCCATAACCCAGTAACCCCACCCAACACTAAGGGCAATTTTGGACACTAAGGGCAATTTATCATGGCCAATCCACCTAACCCGCACATCTTTGGACTGTGGGAGGAAACCGGAGCACCCGGAGGAAACCCACACACACACGGGGGGATGTGCAGACTCCGCACAGACAGTGACCCAAGCCAGAATCGAACCTGGGACCCTGGAGCTGTGAAGCGATTGTGCTGTGAATCATTCACCTGAGGAAGGAGCTGCGCTCTGAAAGCTCGTGTTTGAAACAAACCTGTTGGACTTTAACCTGGTTTTGTAAGACTTCTTACTGTAATCGATATAGAGCACAGGAGGGCAAATGGAATTAAGGTAGAGATGAGTCGTGATCTGATTGAATAGCCCGAGGGGCCGAATGGCCTCCTTCCTCTCCTATGTTTGTGTAACTCTAGATGCGGCCTGTTTTTTTCTTTTTTTGCAAGGAATTTATTACTGTTGAGTTTTAGATCTATTTGGCCTTAAAAATCTCTTTTCAATCTCCACAATCGCGGGAGCCTCATACCTTGAATCTTCTTCACCAATTGCTTCTTGGAGGTGAGGATTTGGTTGAAGTCTGGCCGCACTGTCTTCTCCAGATGAAGACTTTGCTCTTCATTCTCCCTGAGCATGGTCTGGAACCCCTCAGTGATTTGGGCCTCCACCATTGCATACATCTCCCCGATCATCTACGGAGGAATGGAAAAACACCCGATTTCACCAGATACCTCATGTTACAGTACAGAAACAGGCCATTCGGCCCGACTGGGCGATGCTGGTCTTTATGTTCCACATAAGCCTCCATCTTCATCTCACTTTGCTACCATACATTTGAATACCATGTTTCATCAAGAGTAGTGGTTAATGGATGTTTTTCAGGTTGGAAGACTTTTTATATTTGAGGGATTCCCCAGGGGTCAGTGCTGGGACCCCTGCTCCTCCTGATGACTTAGCCCTAACCTAGGGGTACAGGGCACAGTTTCAGAATTTGCTGGTGAAGGGGAGAATTGGATACCTTGTGAACGGTGAGGTGGAGAGTGTAGAACCTCGAAAAGGACATGGACAGGTTGGTGGAATAGAACATAGAACAGTACAGCAGACTTCCGGTTGCGGCTATGACTAGCTAAGCCGCACATTTGGAAGCTCCTGCGACAAAGGTGTTTTTGGGCCAATTGGAGGGCCCCAACGGTGCTGAAAAGACGAATCCCGGTGGGGGAAGGTCCCCTGAGGAGAACTAGACCGATTTTATGGTCGGTACCCGGAGTGGAGCGGCAAGAAAAACGGCAGCAGCTCCCCAAAAAAAAGCGGGGGAAGAAAATCAAAATGGCGGCCGGCGGCGCATCGGAGGAGTGGAAGAAATGGGCGGAGGAGCAGCAGGCCGCTCTCCTCCGTTTTTTCACGGAGATGAAAGTGGAGCTCTTAGAGTCCATGAATGCGACGGCCACCAGGTTGGTGGGAGCCCAGGCGATCCAAGAGGCGTCGATTAAGAGCTGCAGCAGGAGATGACCGCGAGGGAGGAGGAGGCCACAGTCATCGGGGCAAAGGTGGAGGTGCACGAGGCACTCCACATGAAGTGGCAGAGCCGCTTCGAGGAGCTGGACACTCGGATGAGGAGGAAAAATTTGAGGATCCTGGGCCTGGAAGA